>NW_006426433.1:0-1196 GCF_000296735.1 Chrysochloris asiatica | reverse complement strand
TTCAAATGCAATGGTAAAACTCGGACACTCCTAGATAGACAGAAATAAAAGGAATTTGTTATAACCAGATCAATTTTACATAAAAATACTAAAAAGAGTTCCTTAGACAGAAAACCAACAAGAGCAGACAACAACCTGAGATTACCATACCTGACACCACCACCCAGAAGTCAATCCAGACATGAAGTATCCAAAGGAAAACAAACCTACCAGAATAAAAATAGGGAACCAGAGATCATTTATAAAGGTGACAGTCACAAAGTAAAAAGAGAGACTAGTGTAGTTACATGGTACTGGTGTAGCACCGTGGGTTGATGCGCTGCACTACAAGGTCAGTTTGAACCACAAGGTTGGTGGTTTAAGCTCACCAGTTACTCAACGGAAACCCTATACGTGGTCGCTATGAGTCCAAAGCTACTCGATGGCACTTCACAACAAAAACAGTAACAAAGTGTAGTTACAGAACTTTAGAATGGTGAGGAAGTCAATTAGATTCCAAGACTGGGGAAGAAATTAATAAATTACAGAATAACCTCAAAAAATTTTTCAAAACCTTATCAAAATAAAAAAGAGGAAAATCATGAATAAGTAGTAAATATTAAAACAACAGTAACACAGAAAATGACAAGAAAATCCACAAACAAAATGAACTCGGCACAGAAAATTATGTGGAGCAAAGAAACCAACAGTTAAATGACAGCAATCGATTTCTACACATTGATAATTACACAGAATGTAAATTTCTTAAATTCACCAATCAAGAGACAGAGAGTAGCAGAATGAATAAGAAAACAGGATCCTTCAACATGCTGTCTACAAGAGACACACTTTATATGTAAAGACAAAAATATACTTAAAATTGAAGAATAGAAAAACTATATCAAGTGAACAGCAATTTTAAAAAATGGGCAGGGGTGGCAATATTAGTCTCTGATAAAATACACTAAGGTCAAAACCAGCATTAAGAGACAAAAAAGAACTTTACATAATGAATAAAGGATCAATAGAGTCCTAGTGTGCTACTGCAGGAGAATGCACTGGATCACAAGGTCAGTTTGAATTACAAGGTCACTGGTTCAAACCCACCAGTTGCTCCTCGGAAACCCTAATCTGGATTGCTATAAATCAGAACCGACTCAATGGCACTTAATAAAAACAACAACAAAGGATCAATTACATAATATAATTTATATTTA
>NW_006426432.1:0-1196 GCF_000296735.1 Chrysochloris asiatica | reverse complement strand
TGAAAGTTTACAGGGCAGAGCATCAGTTTTACATTCAACAAATCATATACTTTGTTTCATTACAATGGTTATAATCCCATCCATGTACCATCAGTTAACAGTATTTCTCTCTATTCACTTTAGCTTTTTTTTAAAAAAACAAAAAACAAAAACAAAAACCACTCAGGCATATATAATAATTTACACCTCCAAAGGGCACATCCTGCAAGTCGGCCGCCTGGCCACAGGCACTTAGTCTCTCTCTTCCCATGAATCTGAAGTCCTCAGCCACTCCCTCTTTCCATGTCCCCATCTCTGCCTCCATCTCAGGCGTCACTGCTTCTCTGGATAGAGTCCTGCATTCTGCTTGTGCTCTTCTCCCTTGATGGTCCTAGGGTCCTCTGTTTCTGAACTGTAAGATTAACCACTTCCCTGATTTTGTTACAAAACTTCTATCTTTACAATTGTGATAGTCACAATTAGTCATGATAACAATTATACACTACTGAATCATACAAATCTTATCCCTATCCCTTTTCACTAGACCCATCTAGACAAGATGAAAACTATTCAGTGGGAACACTTTCTCCCCCTCCCCACCCCATTACCACGCTTAAGCTAAACTTCCTCTTGAAACCTTGTAAACTAGCCAGTTTGTGCCTTTATTGCCCCCTCATTTTAGGTAGCCAATGTCTAAGTTGCCATTCCCTATCTACCCTGCGTACAGAGGGGATTGCATTGGTACTTGATATGAAGACTCCTTCCCTCTCTGTTGGTTTTTAGAGTTTCTACCTCTGTGAGTATAGGTCAGATTCATCAAATTATAGCAATTTAACCTTGTTTCCTTTATCAAAAAATATTTATTTATTTATTAATCTTCCTCTAGTCAAGTTCTGATTATTAAGCCATCAGGGCTAGGTCAAATGGGTATTGTCTGCAAGTTTGGGTGTTCTTGTGCATCTCCCTTCACTTCATATCAGCTGGATGCTTCACTCGTAGCTCTAGCCTTTTGTGGCTATGTCCTTTTCCATTGGCTCAGGTGTCCCCAGGTTTCACCACGTTTTGGACCAACCAGCCCTTCCTCTTCTCTCTCATCTCCAGGTCAATGGCAATCAATGGACTGTGGTTGAAATCAGCCCATTTCTTCATTGCTGCCTTTCCCCCTCTTCCACTCACCAGTAGACCAATGTGGTCAACAGCAAGCTTACGTGCCTGTT
>NW_006426431.1:0-1218 GCF_000296735.1 Chrysochloris asiatica | reverse complement strand
GATCCAGAGAGGAAGAGTGACTGTGTGCTGAAGACCTGGGGGGCACGGGGGAAGGATTGCATGGAGGGGATTGTAACCATGGCAATGAGACGATATATGATAGAATGAATGTAAAACTAATGTTCTCCCATGTAAACTATCACATAATTCACAATAAAACACTTAAAAAAAAAAAAAAATCCAATAGCCAACATCACTCTCCATGGAGATAAACTGAAGTCAGTCCCCTTGAGAACAGGAACCAGATAAGGCTGCTTTTTATCACCACTCCTATTCAATATTGTGCTGGAAGTCTTAGCCAGAACTATAAGGCAAGAAAGGGAAATTAAAGGCATCCAAATTGGCAGCAAAGAGGTAAAAGACTTTCTATTTTCAGATGATATGATCCTATACTTAGAAAATCCCAAGGACTCAGCAAGAAAATTATGGGAACTCATTGAAAGATTCAGCAAAGTGGCAGAGTACAAGATCAACATACAAAAATCAGTTGAATTCCTTTACACTAATAAAGAGAACTCTGAAAAATAAATCAGGAAAACAATATCATTTACAGTAGCCACCAAAAAGACGTAATACTTGGGAATATATCTACACAGAAAAATAAAAGACCTACACAAAGAAAACTACAAAACTCTACTATGTTGTTGTTGTTAAGTGCCATTGAGTCAGTTCTGACCCTGAATAGGGTTTCCAAGGAGCAACTGGTGGGTTTGAGCCTTGCAGTTCAAACTGACTTTGCAGTCCAGCACATTATCTTGCAGCGCCACACCAGAACTCCACAAAACACTACTACAAGAAACCATAAAAAAGCCGCAGAAATGGAGGAATGCATCCTGCTTGTGGATAAGAACACTTAACATCGTGAAAATGTCAATACTACCCAAAGCAATCTATAGATATAACACAATCCCAATCCAGAGCCCAACATCATTCTTTAAAGAGGTGAAAAACTAATCACTAACTTTATATGGAAAGGAATGAGATCTCAGATAAGCAAAACATTACTAAAAAAGAACAAAGTAAGAGACCTCTCACTTCCTGATCTCAAAACCTACTACACAGACACAATACTCAAAACAGCTTGGTACTGACTGGTACAATGAAAGGAATAGATCAATGGAACAGAATTGAGAAACCCACCTAGAAACCCACTAGAACATTGAAAAGGAACGTGATTTGAGTCTCTCTGTCTAAGATCAGCTGATCTTAGACAAAGGA
>NW_006426430.1:0-1144 GCF_000296735.1 Chrysochloris asiatica | reverse complement strand
CCTCAACATAATAAAGAGCATATATACAAAACCAAGAGCCTATATTACTCTCAATGGAGAGAAATTGAAAGCCTTTCCTCTGCGAACAGGAACCAGACAAGGATGCCCTCTGTCACCGTTTCTATTCAATATTGTGCTGGAAGTCCTAGCAAGAGCTATATGGCAAGATAGAGAAATTAAAGGCATCCAAATTGGCAAAGAGGAAGTAAAACTCTCCCTATTTGCACAAGACCTTTTTAAAGTCCTAAAGAGCAAAGATGTCAGCTTGAGGAATAAGGTGTGCCTGACCCAAGCCATGGTATTTTCAATAACCTCATACACATGTGAAAGCTACATAGTGAATAAGGAAGACCGTGGAAGAATTGATGCATTTGAGTTATGGTGTTGGAGAAGAATGTTGAAAGTGCCATTGGCTGCCAAAAGAACCAACAGATATGTGTTGGAAGAAGTGCAGCCAGAGTGCTCCTTGGAGTCCAAGATGTCCAAACTTTGTCTCTCATACTTCAGACATATTGTCAGGAGGGACCAGTCACTGGAGAAGGATATCATGTTTGGTAATATGGATTGGCGAAATGGCAGCATCAATGGACTCAAGTGTGGCAACAATTGTGAGCTTGGCCCAGGATCGGGCAGTGTTTCATTCTGTTGTACATAGCATTACTAAGAGTCAGTATCGACTCGATGTCACCTAACAACAATAACAACAACATTAGTATATTTTATTTCACCATTTATTGAAGTATTCTTTCTGCAATGCTTTAAAGTTTTCAATGTAGAAAACTTTCTGTTAAATTTTAAACTTTTTGTTAAATTTGTTTCCAATTATTATATTTTGGGCGCTATTGTGAATGAAACTGCAGAAAAAAATATTTTATGGTATTGCACAGAATGCTATGTGTATATCCTACAAATCACTGACATTTATAATTTCTAGGAAGGTACTTAGGATTTATTTTCTGACATACTTAAATCTATTTACAACAACTAGCTATGTATGTTATTAAACTATAAAATAATAATGCTGATATGTGGTTAATTTGATTATTAATATTAAATTAGATTTTGTGTTATATAGTATTAGTATGTTTAATATCTTTAGTTTCAAATGGTATAAAATAAATATGCATTTATATCTTTTACATAG
>NW_006426429.1:0-1197 GCF_000296735.1 Chrysochloris asiatica | reverse complement strand
AAAAAAATTCCTTGAATCTAAAGAAAATGAAAATGCAGCATAGCAAAATCTTTAGGACACAGTCAAAGTCTGCTCATGGGACAATTTATAGCAATAAACTCAGGTATCAAAGAAAAAGAAAGCCCGAATCAACACCTTTACCCAGTGTTTCTTACAATCAGAGAAAGAACAGCAAAGTCTAAAGTCACTAAAAGAAAGGAAATACTAAACATTTGAGAAGATATAAACGAAACAGAAAACAGAAAAGCAATAGAATCAACAAGACTAGATGTTGATTTCTTGAAAGGATTAGTAATATACAAACTACTGGCAAATTTAATAATAGAAAAGAAAGCACACGAGTAAGAAATGAGATGAGTCATGCCACAAAAGAAGATAATGAAATAAAAAGGAGTCCTGGTGTGGCACCGTGGGTTAATGCGCTGGGCCGCAAGGTTGGTCTGAAACTCATGATAGGTGGTTCAAACTCACCAGCTGCTCCTCAGAAATCCTATGCAGGGTCACTACTATTTGGAACTGACTGGATGATAGTTAACAGCAATAACAACAACCACAACAGAATACTATGAGGAACTGTTTCCCAACATTTCTGAAAACCTAGAAGTAATAGACCAATTTCTAGAATTACTTACTCAAACACAATCTGAGGTAGAGAATCTGAACAGACTCATCACAGAAGAAATTAAACAGGCCATGGAAAAAAACCCCAATGAAAAGTGGTCCTGGGCCGGACAGCTTCATTGGAGAATTCTATCAAACTTTCAGAAAAGTGCTCGTACCAATTTTTTTCAAGCTATTTCAGAACGTAGAAAAGGATAAAATACTGCATAATTCATTCTGTGAAGCAAGCACAACCCTGCCACCAAAACCAGGTAAAGACATTGCTAGAAAAGAAACTTACAGACCAAGATGCCACATACACCTTGGTGAAGCATTCATAACAAAATTCTAGTCATCAGAATCCAGTTACATACACATATATGGAGTCCTGATGTGGTGCTGTAGAATGAGCACTGGACCGCATGTTGATTTGAACCTTAAGGTCAGTGGTTTAAACTCACCAGCCACTCCTTGGAAACCCTAATACAGGGTCACTATGAGTCAGAACTGACTTGATGGTACTTAACAACAACAATATACAACAAGTTCCTCAACATAATTAAGGACATATTAAAAACAAAACAAAAACTCCCAACA
>NW_006426428.1:0-1148 GCF_000296735.1 Chrysochloris asiatica | reverse complement strand
AGCACAGGTAAACATCTTTCTGATATTCTCTGCTTTCAGCCAAGATCCATCGGACATCAGCAATGATATCCCTCATTCCACGGCCTCTTCTGAATCAGGCTGGAATCTCTGGAAGTTCTCTGTCAAGGCGTGCTTGTAGCCATTTCTGTATTACTTTTAGTACAACTTTACTCGCATGGGATGTCAAAGATTTTGTTGGATGATTTCCGCATTCCGTTGAGTCACCTCTGTTTGGAATGGGCACAGATATGGATCTCTTCCAATCATTCGGCATGATAGTTGTCTTCCAAATTTTTTGGCAGAGATGACTGAGTGCCTCCTGTGCCGCCTCACTGTTTTGAAAGATTTCAATTTTTATTCCATCAATTCCTGGTGACTTTTTCTTTGCCAATTCCTTCAATGCACCTTGGACTTCTTCAGTATTATTGGAACTTGAGCGTATGCTACCTCTTGAAATGGTTGAACATTAACCATTTCCTTTTGGTACAATGACTCTGTGTATTCCATCCATCTTCTCTTGTTGCTTTCTGCATCATTTAAATATTTGCCCAGAGAATTCTTCAATAACAAAAGTTGAGGCTTGAATTTTTTCTTCAATTCCCCTAGCTTGAGAAATGCAGAGCGTGTTCTTCCTTTTTGGTTTCTGACTCCAGATCTTTTCACATTTTGTTGTAATATTTGACTTTGTCTTCTCGAGCTCTCCTTTGAAATGTTCTGTTCAGCTCTTGTACCTCCTCATTTCTTCCATTTGCTTTAGTGTCTGTAGTTGGAGAGCAAGTTTCAGTGATTGTTCTGACATCCATTTTGACCTTTCCTTCTTTCTTGTCTTCTTAATGATTATGCTTTCCTCATGTATGATGTTCTTGATGTCATCCCACAACTCTTTTGGTCTTCTCTCTTTAGTGTTTAATGTATCAAATCTGTTCTTCAGATGATCTCTAAACTCAGGTGGGATATATTCAAGGTCATAATTTGGCTCTCATGGAATTGTTTCCATTTTCTTCAGCTTCAGTTTGAATTTTAATATGAGCAATTGATGGTCTGTTGCACAATCTGCCCCTGACGTTGTTTTTACTGATGATATGGAGCTTTTCAATCGTCTTTTTCTGCAGATGTAGTCAATTTGATTTCTATGTATTCCATCTGGT
>NW_006426427.1:0-1184 GCF_000296735.1 Chrysochloris asiatica | reverse complement strand
GCTGTATCTATCTTATTTGATTGCTCCTGTAGCGCTTTCCTGCTTCTTCCTTATTTTTCTCAACTCCATTGTAAAGTGTTTTGAAACATTTTATAGTCATTTTTCTGAATTCCTTCTCAGGCATTTCCAAGGCCTGCCCTCCTTCCAGAATAGAGTCCAGATCTAACTCTAGGTCATTTGTCTCAGACATTTTATCTTGTTTCTGGGCATGTGCTGATATGGTTATCTGCTTTTTTTAAAAAAGGTTTTATTGTGTATTGTGTGGTAGTCTATGTTTTACATTCATTATATCATACATCGTCTTATTGCCATAGTTACCATCCCATCCATGCATCATCACCCAACCAAAGGGTATACCCTGCAATCCCGCCTGCGCCCCCACGGTCCTCAGCACACAGCCCCTCTCCCTCTCTGGATCCCAAGTCCCCAGCCACTCCATCTCTTCACGTCGTCCTCTCTCTCAGTCTCAGGCCTCACTGCTCCTCTGGGTGGGGTCCCACTCTCTGCTTTTCTCCATTGATGGTCCCATGGCCCTCCGCTCCTAGACTGAAAGGTTAATTACTCCCCTCCTTGCTATCAAATATCCACCTTTACATTTCCAGTCTTCACAATCAGTCCTGGTAGCAATTATTCACCATTGTATCCCAAGAGACCCATCTGCATTTCTTTTCATCAGCCCTTCCTAGACAGTTTGGATACTACTCACTGGAGACTCTACCATCCTCCCCGCCATGTAGATCTAGGTTCCCTCTTGAAAGCTTGTAAGCCAGTCACTTCTTACCTTTTTATCCCTTCCCCCATTTTTGGGTAGCCAGTGTTCAAGTTGCCCATCCCTGTCTACTCTTTGTGTGGAGGGGGTGGGAATAATTCTTGGAGCAGAGATTTGTTTCCTCTTTTGAGCTGCTGCATTTATAGGTGGATGTCCAGTTTATCAAATTGTATCAGATGACACTTTTTTCTTCTTCTTTCTTCTTCGGGTTGAGCTCTGTTCATCCCTTCATCGAAACCATGTCAAGTGGGTATCATCTGCAAATGTGGGTGTTCTTGCGTCTTTCTGCCCTCTTCTTTTTTTTTTTTTTCTTAAATGATTTATTGTGAATTATGTGACAGTTTACATGGGAGAACATTAGTTTTACATTCATTCTATCGTATATCGTCTCATTGCCATGGTTACAATCCCCTCC
>NW_006426426.1:0-1197 GCF_000296735.1 Chrysochloris asiatica | reverse complement strand
GGTAGTTTTGAACGCCCAACCTTGAGGTTAGCAGCACACTTTGTAACCACTATGCTTCCAACCTCAAGTATGTTGTTGTTGTTGTTGTTAAGTTGCGTGGAGTCAGTTCCAACTCATAGCGACCCTGCACAGGGTTTCTGAGGCTGTAAATCTTTACTGGAGCAGAACGCCTCATCTTTCTCCCGCGGAATGGCTGGAAGTTTCGAACTGCTGACCTTGTGGTTCACAGCCCGATTCGTAACCACTACGCTACCAGGGATCCTTGTAGCGTAGTGGTTATGAATCAGGCTGCGAACCTTAAGGTCAGTGGTTCGAAACTACAAGCCGCTCTGAGGTAGAAAATAGTAGGCACTCAATTAAGATTCAGTAATCAAATGAATGAATGGATATAAATATATAGATTCCTGGTGCAGCACAGTAGGATAAGCAATGGATATCAAGTGGTTTAAACTCACAGGCCGCTCTTCAGAAACCTTATACAGATTACCTCTGAATGGGAAATAACTTGATGGCACTTAACAGCAATAATTGTTATTGTATGCTGTGGAGTTGATTGTAACTCCTAGTCATCCTACAGGACGAGGCAGAACTATCCTCTAGGGTCACCTAGGCTGTCATCTTTTGGGACCTGATTTTCGGGTCTTTTCTTCTAGGGAATCACTAATGTATTTGAATAGCCAGCCTTTTGGTTAGCAACCAAGTCCTTAACCATTGTGCCATGAGGGGCTCCTTATTAGTATAACTAATTTGGCAATAAGCAACAGCTTCCATGTTCCTGGAATATAATCTGAATATTTTAATGATTGCTTTCATGATGTTAAAGGTAAGCAAAGTGTTTTCTTATTTTATACGTAGTATGTACTCTTTGTGAACCAACATGATGCCACTCAACAACCACCTCACCATGTATCCTTTATAGGTTGCTGTTGTTGTTAAGCACCATCGAGTCAATTTACACTCATTGTGATCCTATATAGAGTTTCCAGAGTTGTAAGTCTTTATGAGAGCAGAGAGTGTCATCTTTCTCCTCTGGAGCAGTGAGTGGATTTGAACTGCTGACCCTGCAGTTAACAGGTTAACAGCTCATTTTGTAAACCACTACTCCATCAGGGATTCTCATTGTACAAAGGATTAAAATAAGAAAAATTTGAAGAAAATAAAAACGTATCACCCAATTGTTGTTAAGTGCTGTCGAGT
>NW_006426425.1:0-1092 GCF_000296735.1 Chrysochloris asiatica | reverse complement strand
TTGTGGTGTTGGAGGAGAATACTAAAAGTGCCATAGACTGCCAAAATAACAATAGATCTGTTTTGGAAGAAGTGCAGCCAGAGCGCTCCTTGGAGGCCAAGTTGGCTTAACTTTGTCTCTCATACTTTGGACATGTTGTCAGGGGAGAACAGTCGCTGGAGAAGGATGTCATGCTGGGTAAGATGGAGGATCAGAGAAAAAGAGGAAGACCCCCAATGAGATGGATCGGCTAGGTGGCATCATTGATGGCATCAAGTGTGGTAGCGGTAGTGAGGTTGGCCCAGGATTGGACATTGTTTCATTCTGCTGTGCATGGGGTCACTATGAGTCAGTTGCGACTCGATGGCACCTGACAACCACAACAATGGCTAGTGATCATGAACATTTCTTAATATGTTTGTTGGTGGCCAGGATCTCTAACTTAGTGAAGTGTCTGTTCATGTCCTCTGCCCACTTTTTAATTGGGTTATTTGTCATTTTCTTTTAGAGGTGTTGTAGTTTCCTATATATTTTAGAAACGAGTCCCTTGTCTGATGTATCATTGCAAAATATTTCTTCCCATTTTGTGGGTTCTCTTTTTACTCTTCTGGTTAAGTCTTTTGATGCACGTAAGTTTTTAATTTTTAGTATGTCCCACTCAACTATTTTCTCTACTTTTGTTTGGTTGGTTTTCAAAATATTTTGTAGTCTGTGTATTCCCTGAATTAGTGCCCTCACATTTGTCCTGATTTTTTCATTGATGGCCTTCATAATTCTGGGGTTCACATTTAGGTCTTTAATCCATGTTGAGTTGGTTTTTGTATAAGGTGTAAGGTGAAGATCTTGTTTCAATCATTTGCATATCATTTTCCGGTTCTGCCAGCACCATCTGTTGAAGATACTACCACCTCCCCATGCGATATATTTAGCTGTTTTGTCAAAAATCAGTTGGCTGTATGTAGATGGATTAATCTCTGGATTCTCAATTCTGTTCCATTGATCTATGTATCTTTCACTGTACCAGTACCAAGCTGTTTTGACCACTGTAGCCATGTAGTAAATTTTGAAGTTGGGAAGTGAAAAGCCTCCAACCTTATTCCTGCTCTTAAGCAG
>NW_006426424.1:0-1197 GCF_000296735.1 Chrysochloris asiatica | reverse complement strand
GTTTAAATGATTATATATTCCTGCGTGTTTTTATGTACATCAAAAAAAGAAAGAAAAACAGAGGTAGTAGAAGCTAATACTGTTGAATAATGATGCACAGATGGGATTATAATCATCCCAATGAAATGATGAGTGTACAACCGATGTTCTCCCATGTAAACTATCACTCAATTCAAACTGAAAGTTTATTTTAAGTATAAAAAAAGAATGAAAATGTTTGAAACATTAAAAAAAGAAGATGTAAGGCATAATTCTAAAAATAATTGGTGTTTAGTCAGTTCAGCAGACATAGCGCATGATCAGCTCCAATGGTATCAAAGAAAGGGAGCAGCAAGCTATACTGAAAACATTAGTGAAGAGGAGGGCTCTCAGAATTGACTACATAGAACCTGAAATGTTTCCACAATCTGGTGCAGCGCTGGAGTCCCTTTCTAATATTTGTAAAAAAATTTAGAAGACAGTTACATGGTCAGCTGATTGGAGGAGATCTGTATCTGTGCCTACTCCAAAGACAGATATGTCTATCTAATGTAAATATTATCTAACAATATCATTAATATCATAGGCAGTTAAATTTATTTGAAGATAATTGAAAAACAGTTACATTATATTGGCAGGGAGCTGCCAGGAACTCCATCTGGATTCCTCAGAGGACATGGAATGAGGGAAGTCATTGTGGAAGTGAGATGGATCTTGTGGATGTGAGATTGATCTTGGCAGAAAGCAGAAAATATCAGAAAGATATATATTTGTGCTCATTTTCTTTGCAAAAGCATTTGTGTTGATCATAGCAAATGATGGAAAATATTGAAAAGAATGGGAATTCCACCACACTTAATTGTGTTCACGCAGAACCTGTATATAAACCAAAATACAGTAGTTAGGACAAGGAGCTCTGGTAGCGTAGTGGTTACGAATCGGGCTGCGAGCCACAAGGTCAGCAGTTCGAAACTACCAGCTGTTCTGCGGGAGAAAGATGAGGTTTTCTGCTCCCGTAAAGATTTATAGCCTTGGAATGTACAGGGTTGCTATGAGTCGGAACCGACTCCATGGCACATAACAACAACAACAGTAGTTAGGACAGAACAAGGGTATAGTGAATAGTATAAAATCTCAAGAAAGGTGTGTGCCAGTGTTTTATCCTGTCATCATTCTTATTCACTGTATGCTGAGCATATCATCCTAGAAGCTAGTATG
>NW_006426423.1:0-1197 GCF_000296735.1 Chrysochloris asiatica | reverse complement strand
CTCATCTTTCTCCCGCGGAGCAGCTGGTAGTTTTGAACTGCTGACCTTATGGTTCGCAGCCCAATTCGTAACCATTACGCTACCAGAGCTCCTTACAAGAGCAAAATATTGAATGATGCAGAGAACATCAAAATTAGATGGTACAGAGGCACTGTACCAAAAAGAAATGGTAGATGTAGTATATGATAAAGAGCCAAGGGTACCAAGGAAGACATTCAAGCTGCAATGAAGGCATTGATGATAAACAAGACTCCAGAAATTGACAGTATACAAATTGAAATCTTTCAGCAAACTGCTATATCACTTGAGGTACTTACTCATCTATACCAAGAAATTTGCAAGCCAGCTACCTGGTCAACCAATTTTAAGAGACCCATATTTATACCCATTCCAAACAAAGATGACCCCATGGAATGTGGAAATAAAACAACATCATTAATATAACAAACAAATAAAATTTGCTGAAGATAACTAAAAAATTGTTGCAACAGCACATCAACAGGGAATTTCCATATACACAAATCAGATTCTGAAGAGGATGAGGGATATCATTGTTGACATAAGATGGAATTTGTCTGAAGGCAGAGAATATAAAAAAGATGTTTACTTGTTCTTTATTGACTATGCAAAGTCTTTTAACTGCTTGGATCATCACAAGCTATGGATAACATTGTGAAGGATGGGTATTCCAGAACACTTAATTGTGCTCCTGAGGAATGTGTACGTATACCAAGAAGCAGTTGTTAGAACAGAACAGGGGAGATAGAATGGTTTAAAATTAGGGAAGGTGTAAACTATGGTTGTATCCTTTCACCATACTTACTCAATTTGTATACTGAGTAAATAATCCAAGAAGATGGATTATATGAAGAAAGAACATGGCACTAGGTTTGGAGGAAAACTCATTAATAACTTGTGATATGCAGGTGATACAACCTTACTTGCTGGGAGTGAAGAGGACATAAAATATTTGCTTATAAAGATAAAAGCCTTCAGTATGGATTGCACCTTAATGTAAAGAAAACAAAAGTCCTCACACCTGAACCAATAAATTATTGTCATTGTTAGGTGCCATCGAGTCCGTACTGACTCATAGCGACCCTATGCACAGCAGAATGAAACACTGCCTGATCCTGGGCCAACCTCACTACTGTTGCCACACTTGAGTCCATCGATGCTGCCACTTGGCCAATCCAT
>NW_006426422.1:0-1197 GCF_000296735.1 Chrysochloris asiatica | reverse complement strand
ATGCAATCCATACCAAAGGCTGTGCTCTTTGATCTCCATCAGTAAATATTTTAAATCGTCTTCACTTTCAGTAAACAAGGTTGTATCATCTCCATATCACAGGTTATTCATGAATCTTCCTCCAATCCTGATGCCATGTTTTTCTTCATATATTCATTGTTGTTGTTGCTGTTGTTGTTATGTGCCACTGAGTCAGTACCGACGCATACTGACCTTATGCACAGCAGAACGAAACACTGCCCGATCCTGGACCAACCTCACTACTGTTGCCATGCTTCAATCCATTGATGTTGCCACTTGGCCAAATCCATTTAATATCTTTATCAGTTGATGCCAATTAGCAGGTTTCATTTTGAACTGCTCATCCAATCTTTGGAGTCCTGGTGTGGTTCTATAGGATAAGCGCTCACCCACAAGGTGGGTTTGAACTGCAAAATCAGCGGTTCAAACAAGCCAGTCCTCCTTGGAAACCGTATAAAAGGTTGCTATGAGTCTGAACCGACTGTTGTTGTTGTTGTTAAGTACCGTGGAGTCGGTCCCGACTCATAGTGACCCTACATAGGTTTTCCGAGGCTGTAAATCTTTATGGGAGCAGACCGCCTCATCTTTCTCCCACTGAACAGCTGGTAATTTCAAACTGCCGGCCTTGAGGTTAGTAGCTCTACTATGCTACCAGAGCTCCTCTGAATCGACTAGAAGGCATTTAACAACAACAGCAATCCAGTCGTCAGGTGTATCCCTGTAGGGCAGCACTGGAGTAGGAACCTCAAGGTCGGCAGTTCAAACCCAACAGCTGTTCTCAGAAACAGCATTGGTATGCGTGGGAATTGAGTTGATGGCACTAAACAAACACAAAATCCAATCTGGTACCAACTGTATTGAAACACGGAAACCTTCGTCCAAGGTGGTTCAGTACTTAGGTTGAGCTCATTAGGTCTGAGTGACTGCTGCCATTGGCTCCCGGTAAGAACACGCCCCATGGTTTGGTCCAATCAGCACTGGACGTCCCAGGCCAAGGTGCATAAAAAGGCTGGTGGGTGACTGCTGCCTCTTGGATTCTCTGTGCCTGCTGCAGGGACAGCAACAAAATGGAACTACATCTTTTCTCTGGGGACAGACAGGAATCGGTTTGCGAACCGCTCTGCGGATCCTGCTGGCTTCCTTGGTGGGACCACCTGCGACACCGACGCAGAGACC
>NW_006426421.1:0-1197 GCF_000296735.1 Chrysochloris asiatica | reverse complement strand
CATGAGCACAATTAAGTGTTCTGGAATACTCACACTTTGCAATGTTGTCCATAGCTTGTCATGATCCACACAATCAAAAGCCTTTGCGTAGTCAATAAAGCATAGGTAAACATCTTTCTGATATTCCCTGTGTAGAGGAAGATAAACAAAAATATTTTTTTTTGATAAAGGAAACAAGTGTACATTACTACAGTTTGATGAACTTGACCTATACTTTTGGAAGTAGTAGCTCAAAATACCAACTGAGAGGGAAGGAGTCTTCACATCAATTATCAATCCTATCCCCTCTGAATACAGGGTTTATAGGGATGGGCGATAACATTGGCTACCTAAAATGAGTAGGCAATAAAGGCACAAAGTGACTGGCTTACAAGTTTTCAAGAGGGAGTTTAGTTTAAGAGTGTGTGAGGGAAGATAGTGTCCCCACTGAATACTTTCATCTTGTCTAGATGAGTCTGGTGAAAAGAGATGGGGATAAGATTCTTATGATTCAATAGTGAGTAATTGTTATCATAACTAATTGTGACTGTCACACTGTAAAAGTAGAAGTTTTGTACCCCAAACTGGGAAGCAGTTAATGTTATAGTCCAGAAACAGAGGAAAACAGAGTGACTGGTAGATTTGAATTTCTGACTTTGCATTTAGGTGCCCAGCTCGTTATTCACTGTGCCACCAGGGCTCCTTAAGGACAATATTAGTGAGAATGTTCTATGTCCTTTCATTTTGCCCTGAGCAAACATTTTAAAGGTTCCTGGAGAAAAGGGCTATAGTAAAATTGAAAGAATCAGTCGATCCTTTTGGAAACTTAATGTTGGGGAGAGACCTTTTTCCCACTTCAGCAAAAACAGCAGCCTTGGGAGTAGTGTGGACTTGGGCCACCTGGGGCGCCAGCAGAGGGTCTACTGGGGTGGGGGGAGGGCAAAGGGCAGTCTTTATCACTGGCCATTCATTAGGGGAGCAGCGTCCTGGTGGAGGACACTCAGGTAGCCCCGTGGGTCCTTTCCTGTTACACCTTCTGAATTCTCACATAGACTGGGTGAGGAACCTGACTGGAAAGGAGGAGTAGCTAAGTGACTTGCATCTAGATTTTCTATTTGTGCTCAGTTGGCATGTATTAGTCCCCTGGTACTGCCATGACACAAAGGAGCTCTGGTAGCGTAGTGGTTACGAATCGGGCTGCGAGCCTTAAGGTCAGCG
>NW_006426420.1:0-1197 GCF_000296735.1 Chrysochloris asiatica | reverse complement strand
TATTATGACAATCACATGGTTTATTATGCCAAGAATGACAAATTGGTGAGGAATGGCATGGCATTCACCATAAAAAAGAACATTTCAAGATCTATCTTGAAGTGCAATGAACGTTGTCTGTGATAGGAAAATATACATACACCCATAAGGATGACCAGTTAATATCACTATTATTCAAATTTACACAACAATCACTAAAGCCAGTGAGGATGAAATTGAAGAATTCTACCAATTTCTCCAGTCTGAAATTGATCAAATATGCAATCAAGATGTATTGATAATTACTGGTGATTGGAATGCAAACGTTACAAACAAAGAGGAAGGGTCAGCAGTTGGAAAATATGGTGATAGAAACAATCCTGGAGGTCACATGATAGAGTTTTGCAAGATCAATGACTTCTTCATTTGCAAGTACCGTTTTTAAACAGCATAAAAGACAGCTGTACACATGGTTTTCACCAGATGGAATACACAAAAATCAAATTGATTACATCTGTGGAATGAGATAATGGAAAAATTCCATACATCAGCCAAAACAAGGTCAGGGGCAGACTGTGGAACAGACCATCAATTGATCATATGCAAGTTCATGTTGGAGCTGAAGAAAACTAAAACAAGTCCATGAATATATGACCTTGAATATTTCCCACCTGAATGTAGAGATCAACTGAAGAACAGATTTGATGCATTAGACATTACAGACCAAAGACCAGAAAAGTTGTGGGATGATGTCAAGAACATCATACAGGAAGAAAGCAAAAGGTCATTAAGAAGACAAAGAAGAAAGAAAAGTCCAAAATGGATGTCGTAAGAGACTCTGAAACTTGCTCTCCAGTGTACAGATGCCAAAGCAAAAGGAAGAAATGAGGGGGTAAAAGAACTGAACAGAACATTTCAAAGGGCAGCTTAAGAAGACAAAGTCAAATATTATAATGAAATGTGCAAAGATCTGGAGTTAGAAAACCGAAAGGGAAAAACGTGCTCAACATTTCTCAAGCTGAAAGAATTGAGGAAAAAATTCAAGCCCCGACTTCAAATATTGATGGATTCTTTGGGCAAAATATTGAATGATGCAGAAAGCATCAAAAGGAGTTGGAAGGAATACACAGAGTCACTGTACCAAAAAGAAATGGTTGATGTTCAACCATTTCAAGAGGCAGCATATGATCAAGAGTCAATGATACTGAAGGAAGAAGT
>NW_006426419.1:0-1167 GCF_000296735.1 Chrysochloris asiatica | reverse complement strand
CTTTATCAAAAATTGTTTTGTTCTTTTTAAATCTTCCTCTAGTAGAGTTCTGATTATCAAGTCATCAAGACTAGGTCAAATAGGTGCTATCTGCAAGTTTGGTTATACTTGTATGTCTCCCTTACCTTCATATCACCTGGATGCTTTATTCTCAGCTCGAGCCCTCTGTGGCTATGTCCTCGTCCATGGGCTCAAGTGTCCCAGGTCTCACCACACTTTGGACCAACCAGGCCTTCCTCTTTTCTCTCTTATCTACAGGTCAACTGTAGTCAATGGACTGTGGTGAACTCAGCCCATTTCTTCATTGCTGCCTTTCCCCCTCTTCCACTCACCAGTAGACCAATGTTGTTGCCAGCAAGCTTGCATGCCTGCTATGTGTTCCCTTTGCGTTTCAGTCTTAGAGGGAGGTTTGTCCTGAAGGAACTTGATTATTGCCTTGATGGCTTCCCAGGGAACAACTTGCTTATTCTCATAGTAGCCAGACATACTGCCATTTTTGTTTTAGGTTTTTCCTGATGGTCTTTATTTGGAGACGTATCTTCTGTCACTCTAGTTGTTCCAGGCTGGTCTACTTGTCCTTTCTAGTGGGAGTGTCCCATCTCAGAATCTCCAAACTTTTTAAAGTCTCCTTATATGTTTATCCTGGGACTTGTTTGTTTGACTCTTGGGTATAGATCTTAAAGAAATTCTCACATAGCTCTATAAGGAACATGTACAAAGATGTTTCCTACAGCTTCATTTGTGATTATGGCAATTTGAAAGCCTTCAGGGAGAATGTTGTTGTTGCAAAGTGCTGTGGAGTCAGTTCCAAACCATTGCGACCCTGTATAGGATTTCCGAAGAGCAGCTGGTGAGCTTGAAACACCGACCTTGCGGTTCAAACCGACTTTGTAGTCCAGTGCATTAACCCACAGCACCAGACCAGGACTCCAAAGCATGGAGAATATGAAGCAATTAGAATTAGGTTAGCTGTACATAGAGCAAAAGGAATGTATCTTTAAACAATAGTGTTGAGAGAGAAGAATAAGAAACAAGTGTGTGACATATAACACTATACCATTTATAGACATTAGGAAACACATTAAAAAATCAGCATTATATACTCTGCCATAGAGCTGCAACATGAATGAAACTTGAAAACACTATGCTGAATGAAAGATGTAAGTT
>NW_006426418.1:0-1197 GCF_000296735.1 Chrysochloris asiatica | reverse complement strand
GAGTAGAATTGAAGAGATAGAAGCCAGAACTAGTGAGCTAGAAGATAAATCTCTCAACACTACTAAGATAGAAGAACAAACACAAAAAAGGATAAAAAAAATCTGAAGAAGGCCTAAGATTCATGTTGGACAACATGAAGAGGAAGAACATAAGAATTATTTGGCATTCCAGAACAGGTACAATCACACAAGTCCACAGAGGAGCTTCTGGAAGAAAATTTTCCTAACTCCTGAAAAGTGAAAAGTTAAGCATTCAAGAAGCTCAACAAACGCCAGGATGGATAGACCCTAAAAGAAAATCACCAAGACATATAATAATCAAGCTCTCCAAAATCAAAGATAAAGACAGGATCTTGAAAGTAGCTAGGGAAAAGAGAAATGTAACATACAAAGGCAAGCAAATCAAATTAAGCTCGATTTCTCAACAGAAACCATGAAGGCAAGAAGGCAATGGGGAATCATATATAAAACCCTGAAAGAAAAAAACTGCCACCCAAGAATCCTCTACCCAACAATGCTGTCAATCAAATATGATGGTGTAATCAAAACATTCCAGGATAAACAAAAGCTAAGGGATTTTGCCAAAGCCAACCCTGCTATGAAAAATAGCCTAAAGGAAGTTCTGTGGACTGAGAACCAACAAGAACAGACAACAACTACAGAATGACGAACGTGGCAGCATCACCCTGAACTCAATCAACAAATGGAAGAGTCAAGAACAGAATAAAATTATAAGAACAGAGGATCTGAGAGGTGGAAGTTTTTTAACAAAAACAGTAGAGTGGTTAATCTTGCAATCTGGAAGCAGAGGACTCTGGGACCATGGAGAGAAAAATGCACAAGCAGAATGCGGGACCTTATCCAGGGAAGCAACAGCACCAGAGATGGAGGCAGAGAAGGGGGCATGGAGAGGCGGAGTGGCTGAAGACTCTAGATTCATGGACTAAGAAGAGAAGGACTAAGAGCAGGTGGCCAAGAGGCAGAGATGTGCAGAGTGTGCCTTTTGGCGATGTAAATAATTATATATGCCTGAGTGGTTTTTTGTTTGTTTTTTAAAAAGCTAAAATGGATAGAGAGAAATAACTGTTAACTGATGGTGCATGGAGGGGATCATAATCATTGTAATGAAACAAGGTGTATGATTTGTTGAATGTAAAACTGATGATATGCCCTGTAAACTTTCACTCAATCCACAAT
>NW_006426417.1:0-1197 GCF_000296735.1 Chrysochloris asiatica | reverse complement strand
AAAAAATAATGCATGAGACATTGAAATTGGAGGTATAGCTTAGGGTTAACTCAATGGCAACTAAAAAATGACACCGCAACACGTGCTATATAAAAAGTTCAATCGGAGAACCCTAGAGCAACTAAATCAGATGTAATGGAAGGTCTAGGTGCTGACTAAGGGGAACACATTCTTTGTCTCCAAAAATGTTTTAGGACAAGGGGACCCATCTATTTCTAGTACAAGTCTCAAATCAAAAGTCAAAATGATGAATAGTTCAAAATGAAGGCGCTGAACTGTAACTAAATAACTATATTGAACCAACTGTATTGTCTTGCCCTGTGCGATGGCTAATGGATTTCTTGAGCTAGGTTGATCAGCTGGGGTAGGATACACTAAACCTGTATCAGTGAATGATTTTAACATTCGAACTTTAAACCGCTTTGAAGTTATTTGAATTTTTTGATCATATTAAAAAATCTGTTTACTGCATATTCTCCTATTTATCTAGGAGTTACCAGATAAACTCTTAAGTTTGGAAGAAAATTGTTTTCATATTACATTATTGCTTAACAACTGTGTGATGGTTGGGCACAAAACCCCTCTGTGCCTCAGTTTTCTTAGCTGATTAATAATAAAATACACATTACATAACAGATGTGCAGATAAAATTATTGAAAAACAATAATGTATTATTATTATACAGTAGTGCCTGTCATTGGATAAGAAAGATTCTACAAGGGTAAGTTAAAAAATATTGTTACAAAATTATAGAAACTGTTATTAAACAAGAATAAACCCACTAATAGCTCCTTAGAAACCAGATTCACGGTTGCTATGAATCAGAAATTACCGGAAAGCACTTAACAACAACATAAAAATATAAAGCTGCTGTTTCTTAACATATCCTTCATCTAGGTCTACTACTAATGGTGGTATTTCCATCTTAGGGAAGGTATCACCCTTCCCTAAAGAATTATGTGCTCTTCAAAGTCCAGCGCACCAAAATAGTTGTTTTGACATCCTCAAGGGACTCAAATTTGTTTTTCTTTTAAATGGTCTTTAGTTTGGGGAACCCCCCCAAAAAAATTTTTTTAAGCAACAGAAATAGGGCTGTAGTAGGGATGGAAAAGTTTTCCCCAATGAAATTCTCATAGAACAACCCTTACTACCCTTTGAAGAATGAACAGATAGATTGTCATGACGGGGGCGTTAAAT
>NW_006426416.1:0-1197 GCF_000296735.1 Chrysochloris asiatica | reverse complement strand
AACCAATAGATCCATTTTGGAAGAAGTGCAGCCAGAATGCTCCTTAGAGCCCAAGATGGCCAAACTTTGTCTCTCATACTTTGGATATATTGTCAGGAGGGACCAATCACTGGAGAAGGATATCATGTTTGGTAAGGTGGAGGGTCAGAGAAAAAGAGGAAGACCCCCAATGAGATGGATTGGCCAAATGTCAGCATTGATGGACTCAAGCGTGGCAACAGTAGTGAGGTTGTCTCAGGATCGGGCAGTGTTTTGTTCTTCTGTGCATAAGGTCACTATGGGTCGGTACTGACTCGATGGTGCCTAACAACAACAACAACAGGACCATCAAGAAAGAAGGGCATGAGGGGAGTGTGGGATCCTAACTGGAGAGCAGTGACACCAGAGATGGAGGAAGAGGTGATGGCATGGAGAGATATGAAGTTGAGGACTCTAGACTCTTAGGAAGAGAAAGGCTGTGTGCTGGCAGGCAGTAGGCTGGCTTGCAAAATGTGCCCTTTGGTTGTTTAGATGATTACATATTCCTGCAGGTTTTTGTGCACATCACACAGACAAAAAAAAAAAGATAGTGGGGAGGAATAGAAGCAAATACTGTTAACTGATGGTGTGTGGAGGGGATTTTTAATCATTGCATTGAAAGAAATATGATTGGTTGAGCTCAAACTCAATGTTATCCCATGGAAACTATCACTCAGTTCACAATAAAAACATTAAAAAAAGAAGATGAAATCAAATGGCTTATTGCATTAGGCAGAGTCCTGGTGTGGCATCTTAGGATAAGCACTCAACCTTAAGGTCGGTTTTATCCACAGGTTGATTGTTCAAACTCACCAGCCACTCCTAGGAAACCAGAGACAGGGTTGCTATGAGTCAGAACTGACTAGACCGCACTGAATAGTAACAACACCATTGTATTAGGCAAATCTGCAGTACAAGATCTCTTTAAAATGTTAAAGAGCAAATCTGTCAGATTGTGGACTAAGATGCACCTGACTCAAGGCATGATGTTTTCAATTTCCTCATATGCATGTGAAAGTTGGACATTGAATAAGCAACACGGGGGGAAAAAATCAAAGCATTTGAATTATGATGGAGCGTAGTGGTTACGAATCGGGCTGCGAACCTTAAGGCCAACAGTTCGAAACTACCAGCCGCTCCGCAGGAGAAAGATGAGGCGTTCTGCTCCTGTAAAGATTT
>NW_006426415.1:0-1197 GCF_000296735.1 Chrysochloris asiatica | reverse complement strand
TAGGACCATCAAGGGAGAAGAGCAGAGAGCGGGACCCTACCCAGAGAAGCAGTGATGACTGAAATGGAGCCAGAGATGATGACGTGGAGCAATGGGGCAGCTGGAGACTTTAGATCCAGAGAGGGAGACCGACTGTGTGCTGAAGAACTGGGGGTTACAGGGGAAGGATTGCATGGAAGGGATTGTAACCATGGCAGTGAGACGATATACGATAGAATGAATGTAAGACTGATGTTCTCCCATGTAAACTATCACATAATAATTCACAATAAAACATTAAAAAAAAAATTATTTGCTTCCCTAGGGCTCTAAATTAGAATATAGATCCCATGGATACTGCTAAGAAGAAATGAATGATACAGACTATTGGGTATCTTAAAGCTTTCTTAGTGTTAAACTCTGGAAAAGTTCGTCTTTGTTGTTGGTGCCAGTATGAGTCAGTTCCTACTCACAGCGACCCTGTATAGGGTTTCCAAGGAGCAGCTAGTGAGCATGAACCACCAACCTTTCCATTCAAACCCACCTTGCAGTCCAGCGCATTAACCCACAGTGCCACACCAGGATTGCCAAGGCTGATCAGATGGGATCATTAAATTCTTTGTGTTTTTTTCTTTTATAGACTCTCTGGTAGCGTAGTGGTTACGAATCGGGCTGCAAAACTTAAGGTCAGCAGTTCGAAACTACCAGCCGCTCTGCGGGAGAAAGATGAGGCTTTCTGCTCCTGTAAAGATTTACAGCCTCAGAAACCCTGTACAGGGTCGCTATGGGTCAGAACCAACTCGACGGCACTTAACAACAACAACCAAGACTTCTATTCAAAACATATAAATAACTCCTACAAATTGTGAGTGTGTATGATGGGAGATGAGGGCTAAATGGGTTAAACAGGCAAAAAACATGAAATGTCATGCCCCAAATAGCCAATAAATATATACACACATATTCAATATCAGTAATGGACAGTGAAACAAATCTAAACCTGAAGTAGATACCATTACACCCCATCAGAATGGTTAAAATTAAAAACATGGTAAGTGTTGGCAAGGAGCTACAGCTGTTGAGAATATAAATATATTCAACTATTTTGGAAAAAAATTGGCAGTTTCCCTGAGTATCACCAATGTTAAGAACTCAACAGAAAACAGAAAAGTTAATGGTTCAAATCTATATCTACCTCAAGACACCTTGGAAGGAAGG
>NW_006426414.1:0-1197 GCF_000296735.1 Chrysochloris asiatica | reverse complement strand
CAGGACATTATACCCATAAGTATACCACATATATAAATACCACATATATAAAAACTTAGCTAAATTGTTAAGGAGTCCTGATGTGGTGCTGTAAGTTCATGTGCTAGACTGTTGGTGGTTCAAGGTCACCAGTCACTCCTAGGAAACCCTATACGCTGTTGCTACGGGTCAGAACCGACTCAACGGCACTTAACAACAACAACAACAATTCCTATTAATCTGTATTAAGGTACTAATCTCTATTGTTGTTGTTGTTAAGTGCCGTCGAGTAGGTTTTGACCCATAGTGACCCTGAACAGGGTTTCTGAGGCTATAAATCTTTACAGGAGCAGATCGCCTCATCTTTCTCCCGCGGAGCAGCTGGTAGTTTCAAACTGCGGACCTTGCGGTTCGCAGGCCGATTCGTAACCACTACGCTACCAGATCTCCCTATTAAGGTGTGTCAAAAACATTAGTGAACCCTGGTATGGCACTGTAGGATTAGCATTGGACTAGTAACAACAAAATTGGCAGTTTAAATGCACGAGCTGCTCTAAGAATCCCTGTACAGGTTCGCTATGTGTCAGAATGGACTTGATGACACACAACAACAACAAATAATAGTACTAACGAGGTTCCGATCTTTGCAGGTAGAATTGTGCTCACAAACATTTAGGCTACAATCACAATCACCATCCTGTTTATGTATCAATCCTACATAGCCTGGGCTACACAAACAGGAGAAGCCATCAACCACTGAAAATGACAGAAAAGACAAAGCTCCTTAAAATCCCTTTTAAGCACAATATGTTCTTGTTGTCAAGTGACTTTGAGTCAGTTCTGACTCATAGAAACCCCTGTATATGATTTCCGAGGAACAAGTGGTACGTTAATTTGCAGTTCATTGCTTATCCTCTAGCACTACACTATATATATATAGTGTATACTGTATATATAGATATATACAGTAATTATGTACATATATATTATTGCTGTTGTTCAGTGACTTCGAATTGGTTCTGACTCATAGCAACCCTATATAGGGTTTCCAAGGAATAGCTGGTGAATTTGAACAGCCAACTTTGCAATTCAAACTGAACTTGGAGTCCAGTGTATTATCCAACAGCACCACACCAAGACTCCATATGTATATGTGTGTTTTTACTGTTAAATGTCATTGTGTCGATTCTGACTCAGAGCAACCTTGTATAGGGTTGC
>NW_006426413.1:0-1161 GCF_000296735.1 Chrysochloris asiatica | reverse complement strand
AGGCTTGAATTTTTTCTTCAGTTCGCCCGGCTTGAGAAATGCTGAGTGTGTTCTTCCTTTTTGTTTTTTTGACTCCAGATCTTAGCACATTTTGTTGTAATATTTGGCTTTATCTTCTTGAATTGATTTTTTGAAATTTTCTCTTAAGCTCTTGTACCTCCTCATTTCTTCCATTTGCTTTAGCATCTCTATGCTGGAGAGTAAGTTTAAGTATCTCTTCTGATATCAATTTTGACCTTTTTCTTCTCTCTTGTCTTCTTAATGACTTTTTGCTTTCTACTGTATGATGTTCTTGATGTCATCCCACAACTCTTCTGGTCTTTGGTCTTTAGTGTTTAATGCATTAATCTGTTCTTCAGATGATATCTAAATTCAGATGGTATATAGTCAAGGCCATATTTTGGCTCTCATGGAGTGTGGAGTTGTTTTCATTTTCTTCAACTTTAGTTTGAATTTGCATATGCACAGTTGATGGTCTATTCCACAATCTGCCCCTGGCCTTGTGTTGACTGATGATATGGAGCTTTTCTATAGTCTCTTTCTGAAGATTAGTCAATTTGATTTCTATGTATTCCTTCTGACGAGGTCCATGTGTATAGACCTCTCTTATGCTGTCTAAAGAAGGTATTTGAAATGAACAAATCATTGATTTTGCAGAATTCTATCATGTGATCTCCAGCATCATTTCTATCACCAAGGCCATATTTGTTTTCCAACTACTGATCCTTCTTCTTTGCTCCCAATCATTGCATTCCAGTCACCGGTAATTGTCAATGCATCTTGATTGCAGCTTGAATTTCAGATTGAAGAAGTTGCTAGAATTCTTATATTTCATCCTCACTGGCTTTAGTGGTTGGTGCATAAATTTGAATATTAGTGGTATTAACTGGGCTTCCCTGTTGTTGTTGTTGTTGTCAGGTGCCATCGAGTCAGAACCGACTCATAGTGACCCCATGTACAGCAGAATGAAACAATGTTTGATCCTGGGCCAACCTCACTACCGCTGCCACACTTGACACCATCAATGATGCCACCTGGCTGATCCATCTCGTTGGGGGGTCTTCCTCTTTCTCTCTGACCCTCCACCTTACCCAGCATGACATCCTTCTCCAGTTACTGTTCTCTCCTGACAATATGTCCAAAGTATGACAGACGAAGTTT
>NW_006426412.1:0-1196 GCF_000296735.1 Chrysochloris asiatica | reverse complement strand
TTTGACAAAATCCAACATCCATTCCTGATAAAAACACTCAACAAAATAGGAATTGAAGGGAAATTCCTCAACATAATTAAGAGCATATATACAAAACCTGAGGGTCAGCAGTTCAAAACTACCAGCTGTCCCGCAGGAGAAAGATGAGGCTTTCTGCTCTCGTAAAGATTTACAGCCTCGGAAACCCGGTACAGGGTCGCTATGAGTCGGAACCGACTCCACGGCACATAACAACAATACAAAACCAACAGCCTACATTACTCTCAATGGACAGATACTGAAAGCCTTTCCTCTGTGAACAGGAACCAAACAAGGATGCCCTTTGTCACCACTCCTATTCAATATTGTGCTGGAAGTCTTAGCAAGACCTATATAGCAAGACAGGGAAATTAAAGGCATCCAAATTGGCAAAGAGGACGTAAATCTCTCCCTATTTTCAGACGCTATGATCCTATATGTAGAAAACCCCAAAGACTCAGTAAAAATGCTACTAGACCTCATTGGAAGATTCAACAAAGTGGCAGGATATAAGATCAACATATAAAAATCAGTTGGATTCCTCTATACCAAAACTGACAGCATTGAAAAGGACATTAGGAAAGCAATGTCATTTACAATACCATCCAAAGGATGACATATCTAGGAATAAATGTAATCAGAGTAACAAAGGACTTATACAAAGAAAACTACAAAACACTACTACAAGAAACCAAAAGAGACTTACAAAAATGGAAGAATGTACCAAGCTACTGGATAGGAAGACTTAACATTGTGAAAACATCAATACTGCCCAAAGCAATTTACACATATAAGGAGCTCTGGTAGCGTAGTGGTTACGAATCGGGCTACAAACCTTAAGGTCAGTGGTTTGAAACTACTAGCTGCTCCGTGGGAGAAAGAAGAGGCTTTCTACTCCCGTAAAGATTTACACCCTCGGAAACCCTGTACAGGGCCACTATGGGTCGGAACCAACTCAACGGCACTTAACAACAACAATGCAATCCCAATCCAGATTTCAACAACATTCTTCAAAGAGATGGAAAAAACAATTACAAACTTTATATGGAATGGAAAGTGACCCAGGATAAGCAAAGCACTGCTTATGAAGAATAAGATTGGAAACCTCTCACTCCCCAACTTCAAAATTTACTACATGGCTACAGTGGTCAAAACATCTTGATATTGGTACAATTAAA
>NW_006426411.1:0-1198 GCF_000296735.1 Chrysochloris asiatica | reverse complement strand
CAAAGCATATAGAAAATACTATGGACTGTCAGAAGAACAAGCGCATCTGTCTTGAAAGAAGTACAGCCAGATACAGTCGGAATGCTTCTTGGAAGCAAGGATGATGAGACTTCATCTCACACACTTTGGACATGTTATCAGGAGAGACCAGTTCCTGGAAAAAGACATCATGCTTGGTAAAGTAGAAGGTCTGCAAAACAAGAGGAAGATTGCTAATAAGATGGATCGACACAGTGACGACAACAATAGGCTCAAACAACAATTCTGAGGATGGTGCAGCCTTTCATTCTGCTGTGTTTCAGTCTGCTGGGCATAGAGTCACTATGAGACTGAGTCAATTCGAGGGTACCTAGCAAAAGCAACAACATAGATACTTCTACCTGTTCCCATCTATGTATACACCCAAATACCTATATGCCTATACTATTGTTGTTAAATGTCATTGAGTTCGTTCCAACTCATAATGACCCTGTATATGGCTTCTAAGACTAGCAATCTTCATGGAAGCAGAATGTCTCATCTTTTCCCTGTGGAGATGCTGACAGGTTGGAACTGCAGACCTTGTTGTTTTCAGTCCAGTGCTTATTGTATGGAATCACCACACTCCTCCTATATGCCTATACCCATCCATATATGCTCAAACACTCATTTTAGGGTCTTAGTCAGAATTGTTGCCATTCTATATATGTCTTATATGATTATCTTCTTGTCTTTCATAATGTTAGGGAAATTTTCTTCCAAGAATTCTTCAACAATTTTCTCTTGTACTTTTAGGATTTTCCTGTTCTACAATTGCAATTACCTGTAAGTTATTTCTCTTCATGGTGTCCCACATAACTCTTAAGATTCTTCAGATATTTTCATTCTTTTTTTAAATTGCTCTTCTAGCATACTAGTATTAAGAGATTTCTTTTCAAGCTCATTAATTCAGGCTTCCATTGATTCAAATCTACTCCCTTGCCCTCTCATTGTCTTGGCCGTTGTAAGTTTTATACTGTTTCAAATTTTGTATTTGTTTTGTCTGGGGTTGGGGGTGGAGGGATTTGGCAACATTTTCCGGAATTCATCTAAAGTTTTTTCTGTGTTCTCCTTGCTTTCCTTGATCTTTCTGTCGATCCTTTGAAGATAACTAAATGTCATTCTTTCTGATTCTTTTTCAGTTAGTACCGTTACCTGTTATTTCTCAGAAATGTTTTCT
>NW_006426410.1:0-1198 GCF_000296735.1 Chrysochloris asiatica | reverse complement strand
GAGTGGACACCCCTCCTCCCAGAGGATTCTACTACACATGCACACGGATCTGCTCAGCAAAGGTCTCTGGGCCCAGAATTAATGAAGTGGGTGGAATCAACATGAACTGCTTAAAACAGAGCACTCTCCCAGAATGGCCCAAGCCAACCAAGAATGGGGCGTTAAAGTCATACTCATATTTTGAACAATTTTTTTTTCTCTTCTTTTCTTTTATGTGATTATAGACTGTAGTACTAAATCTGTTTTGTTTTTTTTTCCTGCTGTTGCTGTTTTGTTTTTTAATCCCCTTTTTACCTTCAAAGGTTCTTTCTCTCCCTATGCTCCCCAAGAAGAGACAGCAACTGTGGTCATATAGCCAATCTGCAGTTATACACTGTAAAATCCCACCATATACCAGATTGATAGCCAACACCTGCAATAGTTACTCTGAGTAGAGAAATAAGAAAAGTGAAATGCAAAGCCAATCTCTTGATCACATCTACCTGAAGGCAATCAGAAAGCTCAATAGTATATCAATTCACATTTATCTATCAAACCATTGAAAACCTTTTTATTGAAGATATCCAAGAAACAATTGACCATTTTGGCACATGTCCAGAAACAAGATAGAGTAACTGACACAAATGATCTGGAGGTAGACCTAGACTTCCAGCTGGAAAGTGGGCAGGCTTTGGAACTGTCTAAGAGGAATTCCAGAGAATAATATTAAAGTGCTTCTTAATGCTCCAGAGCTCAAGGTGGAATTAGTCAGTCACAAAAGAATAAATATTGCATATGACCATTATTGTAAAAGCTTAAGAAAATATAGCCATACAAAAGGGGGAAAAAAAAATTATTGGTTATCAGGGTACCGGGGGAAGGGGAAAGTGGGGAGAGAACACATTATAGTTCGGATGTTGGGCAGGGCAATAACCAAGAAGGGGAGGAGGGTGGAAGAACAAGATAAATAAGAGAACACTGGGGCAGATTTGCATGGGATAAATGAGACAGAGGTAAATAGTGATGTATTCTCAACCTTGGAACAACAGGGCTCTATGATAAAGGGATCAAGGCATAGTCAAAATGAATAAAAGAGAGGAGGTAATGTTAGGATTTCTGTATTGCTTTTAGTAGTACATTCCATGTTCCAATTATTAATGGATGTTTACAGCTGTTTCTCTTCATTTTGAGTTGTGCCCCATCAACAAATGCAGGTCTT
>NW_006426409.1:0-1198 GCF_000296735.1 Chrysochloris asiatica | reverse complement strand
TCTTTTTCAATGTATGAGCCTCTGGAAGTTCTTTGCAGCAATTTTTATATTATCTTTAGCAAGTTGGAAAATATTTTTGAAATTGTTTTTGCTGTTGTTAGGTGCCATCGAGTCGGTACCGACTCATTGCTACCTTATGCACAGCAGAACGAAACACTGCCCGATCCTAGGGCATTCTCACTACTGTTGCCACGCTTGAGTCCACCGATGCTGCCACCTGGCCAATCCATCTCACTGGGGGTCTTCGTCTTTTTCTCTGACCCTCCACTTTACCAAACATGATCTTTTTCTCCAGTGACTAGTCCCTCCTGACAATATGTCCAAAGTATGAGAGATGAAGTTTGTCCATCTTGGCCTCTAAGGAGCACTCTGGCTGCACTCTTCCAAAATGTATCTATTTGTTCTTTTGGTGGCCCATGACACTTTCAATATTCTCCTCCAACACCATAACTCAAAAACATCAATTCTTCTATGGTCTTCCTTATTCACTGTCCAGCTTTTGCATGCATACGAGGTTTTTAAAAATACCATGGCTTGGGTCAGGTGCACCTTAGTCTTCAAGCTGACATCTGTGCTCTACAACACTTTAAAAAGGTCTTGTGCATCAGATTTGCCTAATGCAATACATCGTTTGATTTCTTGACTGTTGCTTCCGTGAGTGTTGATAGTTGATCCAAGGAAAATGAAGTTCTTGACAACTTCAGTCTTTTCACCATTGATAAGAATGTTGTTTATTGGTCCAGTGGTCAGGATTTTTGTATTCTTTACATTGATATGTAATCCATACTGAAGGCTGTGCTCTTTGATCTTCATCAGTAAATGTTTTAAGTCCTCTTTAGGTACTGTATTCAATGTCTTCATTTTCCAGTGGTAAAATGTAACAAACCTCACAAGATCCAATTAGTTAGCAAAGTGAAAATAAAAATCTATCCCCTTAATCCCCATTCACCAATCCCCTTAACTCATGTGTTACAGATTAGAACTGAGCTCCGTATGGTTTTCTTAGCTGTAAAATTTATGAAAGCAGGTCACCAGGCTTTTCTTTCACTGGGCCAATGTTGTTGTTGTTAAGTTGGTTCCAACTCATAATGATTGTATGAACAATAGAACGGAACACTGCCTGCGCCATCCTCTTAATTGTTGCTACGCTTGAGCCCGTTATTGCTGTCATGGTACCAATCCATCTCATTGGGGTTCT
>NW_006426408.1:0-1198 GCF_000296735.1 Chrysochloris asiatica | reverse complement strand
ACGTCAGGAGGTCACTTCCTTTGGCCCTCAGGGTCCCTAGCTAGCCATCCTGAGTGGGGCCATCGTGTAGGATTTTCGTCCATGACACAGAGCCTCAACATCTCAGTGCTTTGCGGTCCCCAACATATGGGATTATGAATTTCTGGAGGATTGGGCCTAGATATTTTAGCCCCTTTGTTTTCCTAGCAAAGAGATTTATAAGTTTTTGTGGATCACATATACCTCTCAGAGTCTCTTAACAAAAACTGTGAACCTTCTTCCTCAAAACTTGCTCCCTCTCCCACATATTTTACTGAGTCCTTGAGTGGTACAAATGGTTAAGTCAAAAGCTTGGTGGTTTGAACCCACTCAAATGTACCTCCGAAGACAGGCTTGGTTATCTGCTTCTGAAATGTTACAGAAAACTCTATGAGACACAATTCTAGTCATGAGTTGAAATCTACTCAATGGTAACTAGTAACAACGACATGTGTATTTACACACTATTTTGGTGAGGCACACAGGCTCGACACCTGTTCATGGATCCCTATGTAAGAACTCTGCCTGAGTGCTTTATCCATGCCATGGTTAAGTTCTTAAAGTTCAGTTGACTTGGGAACATCGTCGCAATTAAATCTCTTTACTCCTGTTGGAAGGGACAGATGTTAGGTGGGAGGAAGAAAGCCAGGAAGCAGCCCTGCTACTAGGTGATGCAGAAAAGAATGTGTGAACTCTGGAACCAACTGTCCAGGGAGTGATAGCTTTGCTGGCCCTTCTTGACTAGAGGGAGCCAAAATTGGGTGTTCTCCTCCTTGGTCTGGTCTTATCTCAGACTCTCCAATGGTGCCTTTTTGCCTTTGCTCAGGCTGTTCTGTAGTCTCATGAAATCTGCCTGTCTTGCAGAAATCTGTTCATGCTTGAAATCTGAATCCCATCTCTTTCCTGAGGTCTCCCTCGACTATTTCAGTTCCAGTTGGCCTTGGCCTGTGGGGAACTTCTATTGTTCTTAAGTTATCTGAAAGTCACAGTTGAGTATTTAATTCCTACTTTATCTTGGTTAGTCTCATGCTTCCCAACTAGGTTCTTGGTGGTGGTGGTGGTGATTATGTGTCGTGGAGTTGGTTCCAACTCATAGTGACCCTGTACAGGGTTTCCGAGGCTGTAAATCTTTACAGGAGCAGAAAGCCTCATCTTTCTCCCGTGGAACAGCTGGTAGTTT
>NW_006426407.1:0-1198 GCF_000296735.1 Chrysochloris asiatica | reverse complement strand
CTTCAGTTTCAGCCTAAATTTGCATATGATCAATTGATGGTCTGTTCCACAGTCTACCCCTGGCCTTGTTTTTGCGGATGATATGGAGCTTTTCCACCATGTCTTTCCATAGATGCAGTCAATTTGATTTCTGTGTATTCCATCTGGTGAGGTCCATGTGATTAGTCTTCTTTTAGATTGTTTAAGAAATGTATTTGCAATGAACAAGTCATTGGTCTTACAAAATTCTATCATGTGATCTCCATAATAATTTATATCTCTAAAGCCATATTTTCCAACTACTAATCCTTGTTCTTTGTTTGTCTTACCATTGCCTTCTGGCCTGCATAGTTTCTGTTGAGAAATCAGAGTTTAGTCTTATGGGTTCTACTTTGAAGGTAACTTTTTGTTGTTCCTGAACTGCTCTTAGGATTCTTTCCTTGTCTTTGGTTCTGGAAAGTTTGATTATGATATGTCTTGGTGATTTTTCTTTTGGGATCTATCTTGTTTGGGGTTCGTTCAGCTTTTTGCATAGTTAACTTCTTGTCTTTCATGATGTTAGGAAAGCTTTCGTCCAATACCTCTTAAACAATTTTCTCTGTGCTTTTTTGTTGTCTTTTCCTGTTTTGGAATTTCAATTACCTGTTATGTTGTTTCTCTTCATGGAGTCTCACATAACTCTTAGGCTTTTTTTGGATTTTTCTTTTTCTGATTTCTAGCATACTAGTATTTAGAGATTCACCTCCAAGCTCACTAATTCGGGCTTCTACTGATTTGAACCTATTTCTTTGCCCTCTCAATGCATTGTCCATTTCTGAAATCTTAGAATTAATCTTGAATTTCTAATTGCAGGTTTTGTATTGTTTCAACATTTGCATTTACTTTGTCTTTTTTTATAGTGTCCTCCTGAAATCTTCTGAAGTTTTTTTCTGTGTTCTCCTTGCTTTCCTTGATCTTCTTTTGGAAGCACCTAAATATCCTTTGGAGGTACCTACATATTATTCTTTTGGATTTTTTTCAGTTAGTTCCATTACCTTTTGTTCCTCAGAAACATTTTTTGGCTCTGCATCTTGGTAGTTTGTTTGAGCCATTCTCTCTTGTTTTTTTCTGTGAGCTAAAATTGTCTGTTGTCTCTGAGGAATTGGGGGGTTGTCATATTTGCATTTAATTGATGATTGTATGTTGGTGTGTTCTTAGGCACACACCAACTGTCTTCTGT
>NW_006426406.1:0-1198 GCF_000296735.1 Chrysochloris asiatica | reverse complement strand
CCCACAGCGCCACACCAGGACTCTGAAATCAAATAGTGCAGCTCCAAAACCCACAGTGGACAAGGCTACAAGGATAAGCTGCTTCTAGACAGCAGATGTTGACCTGAGCGGTTGAGTTTGTCTCTAAGGTCTGCCATAACCAAGTATCACATACTGGTGGCTTAACACACCAAAAATGTACTGCCTCACAGTCTTGGGGGCCAAAGTGTGAATTCAGAATATTGGCAGAGGAATGTTTTCTCCAAAGGTTCAAGGAGAAGATCTTGGTTCTTGCGGCTTCTGTTAGCCCCGGGGCATTCCTGGGTGTGTAACTATCATTTCAATCTCTGTCTCAGTCTTCACGTGACACACTCTTCCCGCTGTATCCGAGTGTCTGAATCTCTTCTGTTTTATAAGAATGTCACTCTGACTGGATTAGGACCCACCCTATCCAATATGACCCCCCTGTTAATCGATAGCATCCTCAAAGAACCTATTTCCAAATATGGTCATGTTCACAAGTACTAAAAGTTAAGACTTCCTCATACAGTTGTTGTTGTTACTGTTGTTCGGTGCTATCAAGTCCCAGATAGCCCCTGTGTACAACAGAACAAAACATTGCCTGGTCTTTCACCATCCTCACAATTGTTGCCGTGCTTGAACCCGTTGTTGCAGCCATTGTGCCAACCCATCTCGCTGAAGGCCTTCCTCTTTTTTACTGACCCTCTACTTTATGAGGACTCTTAGCGTGGTGCTATAGAATCAGCACTGGACTTTGAACAGCCAGGTCAGCTGTTCAAGCCCACCAGCTGCTTCTCAGGAACCCTATACAGGATCGTTGAGTTGGAAACTACTTGAGGGCACTTAGCAACAGCTAGGACTTTATGAAGCCTGGTGGCCTTTTCCCGAGACTGGTCCTTCCTGACAATATGTCCAAAGTACATGAGACAAAGTCTTACCATCTTCATTTCTAAGAATGTACTTCTTCCAAGACGGGATTGTTTGTTCTCCTGGCAGTTCATTTGATAATATTCTTTGCCAACTTAACAACCTATACAGAAGGCTGTAGTCTTTGATCTTTACTCCATACAGTAATCTCTCCTTGCCTTTGTGTTGTTGTTGTCAAGTGCTGTCAAGTTGGTTCCGACCCATAGCAACCCTATTTAGGGTTTCCAAGGAGCATCTGGCAAATTTGAACCGCTGGCCATGTGGTTCAAAC
>NW_006426405.1:0-1198 GCF_000296735.1 Chrysochloris asiatica | reverse complement strand
AATGTTTCAAGTCCTCTTCACTTTCAGCAACCAAAGTTGTATCATCTGCATATCGCAGGTTGTTAATGAGTCTTCCTCTAGTCCTGACGCCACGTTTTTCTTCATAGAACCCAGCTTGTCGTATTATTTGCTCAGCATACAGGTTGAATAAGTATGGCGAAAGAATACAACCCTGTCTCACACCTTTAAAGATTTACAGCCTTGGAAACCCTGTTCAGGATCGCTGTGGGTTGGAACCGACTCGATGGCACTTAACAACAACATATGAGTAATACCATCTCATCGTATTATATCTACTTAAGTGTCATCAGCCAAGAGAGCTTTTCTGCTCACCCTACCTGCAGTTCTCCCACTGGTTCTCATGATTGCTTCCTTCATCGAATGTAACATAATTTGCAATTACTTTTACGTAGTGGTTTACTTTTGTATTACCTGTCTTCCCTACTACATCCACAATCTCCTCAAGTGAAAGATCTTTATCTATTTTATTAGTGCTATATCTTCAAACACTAAAAAAGGACAGGTATATAGAAGACAAATAAATGTAGAGTAAATTTAATGAAAGAACAGGTTCTAAACTGAGCATCACTCCAATTTTCTGCATTATGAAATCTTGGACATATCACCCAATTTTGACACTGTATTTTCTTCCCAATAAATAAGAGAAGAAAGACTGTATTAAATACTCTATAAATTTTATTTCACCTTTAAGACTTTGAGTAATAAATTAAATTATAAAATATTTCTTAAGATTGTGAAACCAAGTAGGAGAGCAGAATTTGGTTGTCCTGAAATATTAAATGAGAATGAAAAGGTTATTTTTACTTTCCTCATATATTTTAGAGACAGCCCAAAGTACTTAGAAGTTATCGACATGTTCAATTTATTCTCTCTACAAATGATCATTTCTCCCCCCTTGGATGGCATCTTCCATGTTTGTGGTGGTTGTTGTTGTTAAGTGCCAGTGAGTCAGTTCCAACCCATAGCAACCCTGGTTGTTGTTGTTGTTGTTGTTGTTAAGTGCCAGTGAGTCAGTTCCAACCCATAGCAACCCTGGTTGTTGTTGAGTGCCATCGAGTCGGGTCCGACCCATAGCGACCCTGTGTATAGGGTTTCCGAGGGTGTAAATCTTTACGGGAGTAGAAAGCCTGATCTTTCTCCCGCAGCAACCCTGGTTAGAGGTCATTAAAGCAATCCT
>NW_006426404.1:0-1136 GCF_000296735.1 Chrysochloris asiatica | reverse complement strand
TGGGAAAGCTCCTAACCAGGTCAGGGGCAGACTGTGGAATAGACTAATAATTTATCATATGCGAGTTTAGACAGGAGCTAAAGAAAATTAAAACAAGTTCATGAGAACCAAAGTATGACCTTGAACATATCCCACCTAAATTTAGAGATAATATGAAGAACAGATTTGATGCATTAGATACTAAAGATCAGGAGAGTTGTGGGATGACATCAAGAACATCATATAGGAAGAAAACAAAAGGTCATTCAGAAGACAACAAAGAAGTAAAGACCAAAATGGATGTCAGGAAAGACTCTGAAATTTGCTCTCCTGCATAGAGATGCTAAGGCAAATGAAAGAAATGAGGAGGTAAAAGAGCTGAACAGAAAATTTCCAAGGTTAGCTTGAGAAGACAAAGAGATTATCATGAAACATGCAAAGAACAGTAGTTAGACAACCAAAAGGGAAGAACATGTTCAGCATTTCTCAAGATGAAAGAACTAAAGAAAAAATTCAAACCTCAATTTGCAATATTGAAAGATTCTATGGGCAAAATATTGAATGATGCAGAAAGCATCAAAAGAAGATGGAAGGTTCTCCCATGTAAACTATCACTCAGTTCACAATAATAGTAATGAAAATCCCAAAGGAAAAGCAAGAGCAATAACAACAACAAAAACCAACAACAACAACAACAAACAAGCAAAGGAGAGATGGGACAAGATAGATGCCAAGACTTGTACAGGCCCAGGAACCCTAGGAACCAGAAAGCAGAAGCTGAAGAGACAAGGACATACCTCCAGAGCTGACAGAAAGAGAAAGTCTTCCTCTAGAGTGGACGTTCTGAATTTATACTTCTAGCTTCCTAAGCTGTGAGAAAACAAATTTCTGTTTATTAAAGCCCCCCCCCCAAAAAAAAAAAGCTGGAAGGAATATACAGAGTCACTGTAGCAAAAACAAATGGTTGATGTTCAACCATTTCAAGAGGTAGCATATGATCAAGAGCCAATAGTATTGAAGGAAAAAAATCCAAGGTGCACTGAAGGAATTGGCAAAGAACAAGACTCCGGGAATTCATGGAATGTAAATTGAAATTTTTCAACGAAGTGATGCTGCACTGGAGGCACTCACTCATCTATGCCAAGAAACCCAGAAGA
>NW_006426403.1:0-1198 GCF_000296735.1 Chrysochloris asiatica | reverse complement strand
CTTCCAACACAGATTTGTTTGTTCTTGTGGAAGTCCATGGCAGTCCATGGTACTTTTAATATTCTCTTCAAACACCATAACTCAAATGCATCAATTCTTCTAAGGTCTTTATTTGTTGTCCTGCTTTCTCCTGCTTATGAGGTTATTTAAAATACTATGGCTTGGGTTAGGCACACCTTAGTCCTCAAACTGACATCTTTGCTCTTGAACACTTTAAAGAGGTCTTGTGTAGCAGATTTACCTAATGCAATACATCCTTTGATTTCTTGACTGCTGCTTCTGTTAGTGTTGATGGTTGATCCAAGCAAAATGAAGTCTTAGACAGCTTCAATCTTTGCTCCATTTATCATGATGTTATTTATTGGTCTAGTGATGAGGATTTTTGTTTTCTTTACATTGAGGTGCAACCCATACAAAAGGCTGTTATTTTTTATCTTCATCAATAAGTACTTTCTAAAGTCCTCTTTGCTTTCAGAAAGCAAGTTGTATGATCTGCATATTGCAGATTGTTAAAGAGTCTTCCTCCAGTCCTGATGCCATATTTTTCTTCATATAATCCAGCTTCTTGGATTATTTGCTCAGCATACAGATTGAAAAGGTATAGTGAAAGAATACAACCCTGATGCATGCCTTCCCTAATTTTAAACAATTCAATGTTCCCTTGTTCTGGTCGAACAACTGCTTCTTGGTCTATGTACAGGTTCCTCATGAGCACAATTATGTGCTCTGGAATACTCATTTTTCGCAATGTTGTCCATAGCTTGTCATGATCCACACAATTGAAAGCCTTTTCATAGTCAATAAAGCATAGGTAAACATCTTTCTGGTCTTCTCTGCTTTCAGTCAAGATCCATGTGACATCTGCAATGATGTTCCTTGTTTCATATCCTCGTCTGAATCCAGCTTTAACTTCTGGCAGTTCCCTGTCAATGTTGCAACTGTTTTTAAACTATCTTTAGCAAGATTTTACTTGCATGCAATGTTAATGATATTATCTGATTATTTCCACATTACATTGGATCACTTCTTTTTGGAATGGATACACATATGGATCTCTTCTAATCAGTTGGCCAGGTAGCTCTCTTCCAAATTTCTTGGCATAGATCTTCCAACACAGATTTGTTTGTTCTTGTGGAAGTCCATGGCAGTCCATGGTACTTTTAATATTCTCTTCAAACACCATAACTCAAATGCATCA
>NW_006426402.1:0-1151 GCF_000296735.1 Chrysochloris asiatica | reverse complement strand
AGTCTGTCTGCTCTTGTAAAGATTTACAGCCTCGGAAACCCTGTACAGGGTCGCTATGAGTCGGAACCGACTCCACGGCACATAACAACAACAACATATTGAATCTATGGAGTCCTGGTGTGGCACTGTAGGATAAGCACTGAACTGCTAACCTCAGGACAGTGTTTCAAACCCACCAGCTACTTCTCAGAAACCCTGTACGGGATTTCTGTGGATTGGAACTGACTCAACAGCACTTAACAACAACAACGTATCAGATCTATATATCATTTTAGGAGAATTAACTTTCACGAAGTTGAATCTTCCAATCCATGAGCCTGGTATTTTCTTCCAATTGTTGTCTTTAATTTCTCTCAGTAATGTTCTGCATTTAGTTTTAAATTTAGAGCTTTGACATTTTTGGTTGGATTGACACAGTGGACTCAAACATAGGAAAGATGTGAGAATGTCGCAGGATCAGGCAGGGCTTCATTTTGTTGTACGATTGCTATGAGTCAGTGTCACCGAACAAACAGATAACATTGTAAATAGTGTCCTTGTTAAGATTCCATTTTCCAGCTAAGTGTAGAATATACTAATATATTAGATGTTTGTATATTGCTTATGCATTCATCAACATTGCTAAAACTTATTCTAATAGTTTATCTATTAGATTGGCAATACCAGTTTTCTGTGAACTATCATGTTGTCTGTGAATTATCCGATTACTCTTTTTTCCTTTCTGGTACTTAAGCTAACAAATACTTAATTTATTTATTCCTCTTCTCTTATTTTGTTATACTTGTCAACACTAAATTGGTAGGTGTCTTAGATATATGAATTCAACTCAGGTGACATACTTTTTTTCATATCCATATGGAATGTGGAAGTGTTATTTTGGAAAGTCATGTTGTTGTTGTTAGGTGCCATCGAGTTGGTACCGACCCGTAGCGACCTTATGTACAGCAGAAAGAAACACTGCCCGATCCTGGGTCAACCTCACTACTGTTGCCACACTTCAGTCCGTCAGTGCTGCCACTTGGCCAGTCAATCTCGTTGGGGGTCTTCCTCTTTTTCTCTGACTGTCCACCTTACCAAACATGATATCCTTCTCCAGTGACTGGTCCCTTCTGACAATATGTCCAAAGTATGAGAGACGAAGTTTAGCCATC
>NW_006426401.1:0-1201 GCF_000296735.1 Chrysochloris asiatica | reverse complement strand
CAACAACAACTCCTTTCATAATTCCTGGTGGTAGAAGGTTATTCTACACTGTACCAAACTGCCTGTCTACACAATGTTCCCTATTACATCATTCTTCTCATTTCCTTCCTTTTTCTCATATTTTCTTACTTATCTATTCTAAAACAGGAGACAAAACTCATGGAAGTAGCGTTCCCAACTGTTTTTGTCATGCATATATTACAAATATCGGTAACTGATCACTTGTGAGAGGCTCAGTATGTTGAAAACTAATTGAAAAATTTAGTTAATGAAATTTTTTTTTATTGGAGAATCATTGACTTAATAAAATCCAGACCTACTCCGAAATGATTTGCTAAGATTCACACATTGTCTTGAGATTATTTTTAATGCGATGACTTCAGAATCTATTAGACTAATTTTATTCAGAATTGTAGATATAACAATAATTTCCTCAACTTAATTCTCCTTCTGTTCTTTTTCGAGTTACATTTTACAAAAAGGAGTTGAGCTAAGGCTAATACAATGGTCAGAAGCATGGTCTGTGATATCTGTCTGACTTGACATGAACCGAGATCTTCCCCCTTTCTAAGCATCACAAGTTTCAAAATGATAAATTAGTTGATCTCTCAGGACCCCAACCTCTCCCAAATAGTCAAAACAATTCCCTCAGTTGTGCAAATTATTGCAGTGATACAGCAGTGTACTTGCCAAATGTCTAGCACAGAAGAAGTGCCTTCACATCACATCATCTTGTAGCCATTTGAGTAAATTTTTAAGGATGAAATGAAAATTGGGCATGGACTGGAAACAGAACTAGAAATAAAACTAGTGACGAACATGATTTGTTGTTAGTTATCATCAAGTTGGTTCTGACTCACGTTGACAATAACATAACAAAATGTAGCCCAGACTTGAACCATCTTCATGGTCATGAACTCGTTTGAGTCCATTGTTATAGATTTTGTATAGTGCCTTCCATCCAAGGAGACTCATCTTCCAACACTATATCAAATAACATTTTGTGGTAATCTACAGTGTTTTCATTGGCTAAAGGAGCTCTGGTAGTGTAGTGGTTACGGATCGGGTTGTGAACTGCAAGGTCAGCAGTTCGAAACTACCAGCAGTTCCGCGGGAGAAAGATGAGGCATTCTGCTCCCGTAAAGATTTACAGCCTCGGAAACCCTGTGCAGGGTCACTATGAGTTGGAACCAACTCCACG
>NW_006426400.1:0-1140 GCF_000296735.1 Chrysochloris asiatica | reverse complement strand
TTCTGCATCATTCAATAATTTTCCCAGAGGATCTTTCAATAACGAACGTTGAGGCTTGAGAGGCGTAGCTTGATGGTGGCTAGGGTGAAGGTGTAGTGAAGGTCACCGTCAGCAATAACTCAGAATTCCAGGCTAAAAAGAGGCAAGACAGAGCTCCAAAACTCGGGCCCACAGAGACAGGAATAGTTTAAAGGATTGAAGGCTTATAGCCTGTGGAATTTGGAGCTGAGGTGGGAAATCGCGTACTTTTGAATCTGCCAGCCAGGCTCGGAGGCCTGAGCCCACATCCTGGGCAAGACCAAGCGACGGGATGATATAGGGGCCGCAGAGACGCCACAGAAACATGCTGCAGGAACCTTGGGGAAAAAAAAAATAAAAGGTGCACAGTATACTTTGCCGATTTTGTGTGGTTCTGATTTTATTTTTTTCTTTGGTGTCGCGTAATAGGTGTGCTCACAGTTTGCCCATGTACATTCGGGTGAATAGAGGTAGGGGCTTAGCCGAGTTGTCATGACCCACCCTAACCTCTGGCGGTTTTCTCTACCAGGAACTCACACACTCAGCCCAAACTGAGATGAAGATTTAGTCTGCCTTTTTTCACTGGTTTGAGAGGCGTCCCAGTGAGGCGCTGTGGTTGAGGCGCCACACTGCAAAACCTTTGGAACTGCAAGGTCGGTGGTTCAAGCTCACCAGCCACTCCTCAGAAACCTTATACGGGAGAGCAGATGTGTGTTCTATTTGGTCTGCTTTCTTCACTGGTTTGAGAGGAGTCCCGGCATAGCACTGTGGGTTGAGGTGCCACACTGCAAAGCCTTTTGAACTGCAAGGTCGGTGGTTCAAGCTCACCAGTCGCTCCTAGGAGACCCTATACAGGATTGCTACGGGTCTAAACTGACTCGACAGCACGTAACAGCAGAGAGAGGAGGGCAGAAGTAACTGAAAGAGAGTTAGGACATTAAAGACATACTTATATTAAGCTACAGATTTTTATTTTTTTATTATTTTTTTCTTTCTTTCTTTCTTCTTCTTCTTTTTCTTCTCCGCCCCACTCTTGCTTTTTTGTGATTAAAGACTGCTGCATTTAGTCTTGTTTTTGCTGGTGCTGCATTATTTTCTTTGATTTTATTTTACATATTTTTT
>NW_006426399.1:0-1198 GCF_000296735.1 Chrysochloris asiatica | reverse complement strand
TCTCCCTTGATGGTCCTAGGGTCCTCTGTTCCTGGGCTGTAAGATTAACTCCTCCTCCTTTTTACAAAACTACCTTTACAGCTGTGACCTTCACAATTAGTCATGATAACAATTACTATTGAATCATAAGAATCTTATCCACATCTCCTTTCACCAGACCCGTCTAGACAAGATGAAAACTTTTCACTGGGGGTTCTATCTTTCCTTGAACACTCTTAAACTAAACTCCCTCTTGAAAACTTGTAAGCCAGGCACTTCATGCCTTTATTTCCACCCTGCCTTTTGAGTTATTCTTCTGAGGTAAAAATGATCCTGCCACTCACATTCTATAAAGGACTATTTCTTATTGCCTACTTCTGACTCTGCCCAAACTCGATAATCACTAGAGTCAATTCTTTTAGGTAGTCCTGGGTGAAGCTATGGGCTAAGCATTGGGTTGCTAACCACAAGGTTGGCAGTTCAAACCTACCAGTTGCTGTGAGGGGGAACAATGAGGCTGTCTGCTTCTGTAAAGATTTATAGTTTTGGGAGCCCAAACCCACTACCTGAGTCAGAACTGATTTAATAGTAGTGGGTTGGACTTTTGTTTTCTGAGTGTTTCTTGATTCCTTTGCTTGTAAAGGCTCCTCACATGACATTTGTCTTTCTGAATATGTGTGCATCTATGCCTAGTCTGCCTTAAAAAAAAAAAACTTGATTAGGTTTAGGACTCACTCTATTTTAGCATGACTCCCAATGACTGGTTGATTATATTGTATTAGAATGCCTTGGCTGGTGATGCTGTTATATTACGTATGAAACAATCTAATTCCATTAGATTACATCCATAGCTATGGGATTAAGATGCTAACACCTATTTTGAGTGGTAGGGACATAATTCAGTCCATAAGAATTACTCATTAGCTGTAGATAAAGATTTAGTTCTAACTGAGTTCCCTCCTCTGCTGTTTTTGTGTATTTGTTCTCCTGGTTCCTTCTGTACTGGATCATCACAACGTGTAACTCTGCTGAAGGCAAAAATTTCTATCAAGCAACCCTCTCTACATAGTTCTTGTGAGCAGTTAGTTGTTCTGCTAATTGCCTCTACCACCGTTAGACCTAGGAGATAAAGACTATGTTCTTGCAAGCAATATCCTTCATTCCACATCCTCGTCTGAATCTGGCTTGAACCTCTGACAGTTTCCTGTCAATGTACTGT
>NW_006426398.1:0-1125 GCF_000296735.1 Chrysochloris asiatica | reverse complement strand
TCACGATCACTAGCCATTAGAGAGATGCAAATCAAAACAACAATGAGATATCATCTCACACCAACAATAACAGCAAAGATGAAAAATGGAGAAGACAATAAATGCTGGCGGGGATGTGGACAGACTGGGACACTCTTGCATTGCTGGTGGGAGTGCAAAATGGTCCAACCTCTATGGAAAACAATATGGCGTTTCCTCAAAAGGTTGAAAATAGAAATACCTTATGATCCAGCAATCCCTCTACTCGGTATTTATTCACAAATAAAAGATATATGCGCACCAATGTTTATAGCAACAGAAGATATATGCACACCAATGTTTATAGCAGCACTATTTACAATAGCAAAAAGATGGAGAAAGCCAAAGTGCCTATCAACTGAAGAATGGATAAACAAATTGTGTTACATACACACAATGGAATACTATGCTACACTGAAGAATAACAAGGAAGCGGTAAGCCACTGCTTAACATGGATGAACCTTGAGGGCATTATGCTGAGTGAAATTAGTCAGTCACAAAAAGAGAAATACTGCATAGGACCACTACTGTAAAAGACTAAAAAAAAAAGAAATTATACTAAAAGGGGGTAGGGGAAAGTCTTTGTTGGTTGTTGGGAAGTTGGTGATGGTGGGGGAAACGGGGGAGGGCGGAGCACAGGGTGGGGATTGGACACAGGAGAGCTTGGGTGCCAGGGAGGGGGGCAATATACAGGGAGAGAGATGGAAGTGGAGAAATGGGGCAGATGGGAGAATAACTGGGCATGTTCGAAAGGGGTATAAAAAAAAAAAAAAAAGTAAGATTCTTCTATCCTAAGAGAACTCTAAAAAGGAAATCGGGAAAACAATAAGGCATGTTCGAAAGGGCTATAAAAAAAAAAAAAAGACTAAGGGAAAGAACCCATACTAAAGGGGGATGGGGTGGATGTTTTTGTTGGTTAATGGGATGTTGGGGGTAGGTGAGGGGAGGGAGGGGAAGGTGGAGCACAGGGCAGGGATTGGACACAGGATAGTTTGGTAGTTTGGGTGCTAGGGAGGGAGCAATATACAAGTAGGGAGAGGGTAATGGAGGAACAAAGCAGATGGGAGAACAATTAGACAGGTCTCAATGGGCTAAGTGAGACAGAG
>NW_006426397.1:0-1117 GCF_000296735.1 Chrysochloris asiatica | reverse complement strand
CTGTGCTTGGCTTTTGTGGAAAGCAAGTTCAACACATCAAAAATAAAAGAAAATGCAGATGGCAGCTTTGACTATGGCATCTTTCAGATCCACAGTAACGACTGGTGCAGTGATTACCTGAGCATTTCTGAAAACCGTTGCTATTTGGAAACCCTATACAAAGTCGTTATGAATCGGAACAATACAGTAGAAGTGAGCTAGGAACTAGAAGAAGGAAGATAAATAATAAAAAAAAAAACTATTGTACTTCAAGTGTTTATAATCTAGGAGGATAAACAGAGACACACAAATTGTTACAATGGATAATAAAAGCTACAATGATTAGTTTGGTACAGTATCGGAATCCAAGCAATTCCCCCAAAGTCAATGGTTTTAGAAGTAAAAGAGAAAGTTAAAAGGTAATGTGTAAAGGGTGCTGGGGGTCTGGCATAATGACGGGATATGGAAATGGTGTCAGGTGCTTTGGAAGAATGGGTTAGAAGCAAGATTTATAAAGAGATGGCTTCCTTGGATAGGAACCAGTTTGCTCGAAGGGTGCTGTGGTGGTGAGGAATCTGCTTAAAAACAAGGCAAAGGCAAAAAAGGGACAATTGGATGACTGTCTTGCTTATACCCACCATCAGCAGTGTCTGACCAAACTGAGGTGTTACCAAACTGGGGTGATACCTCAGCTCTTCCACCTGTAAAATGAGAGATCTGTTTACTCAGTGGTTTCTAGACTTTGAAATCTCTCAGACCAGTAAAACATCAAAAGTTAATAGCGTCAGATTTCCAGCTTTTAATCTTAATGGTCCAGTAGGAGTATTCATCAAAGCAACTACCATCTATCAGCATTTGGTTCAACTTCACCAGGAGCAGCTGGTGAATTAGAACCACAGACCTCACATTTCAAACCGACCTTGCAGTCCACTGCATTATTCCCCAGCACCGCATCAGGGCAGCACTCTTAAAGGAGTTTACCTTTAATGACCATTTCCTACTTACCGTCTGGAAATCTTTTTAAATTAGCTAGACCAAATTCTCTATTAAGGAAGAGGAAGAGCACTCTGGTAGCGTAGTGGTTACAAATCGAGCTGCAAACCTCACGGTCAGCAGTTCGAAACTACCAGCTGTTCCA
>NW_006426396.1:0-1137 GCF_000296735.1 Chrysochloris asiatica | reverse complement strand
ATGTTATTACAACATTTAATGAAGGAAGTTTTAGATAAGAAGCAATATCACAATGACCCAAGATGTATCAATTACTGTTTAAAATTTGTAAGTATTCTTTCAGATGTATTAAATCTATGATACTTTGGTTTTGCCTTTCCCCTTTAGGTCAGAAAATCATTTTACTACTAAAAATAGTCAGAGGAATTGTTTTTCAGTCAATTTCAGCTCCTGACAACCCCATGTGCTGCAGTATAGAAGTTGGTTCCACAGGAGGGGTCAGGATAAGCAGGTATTCCCAGGTGCTGAGAGGGTTTCTGTAAGTAAATTAAGTTTATTGTGAATAAGTGATGAAATAACTCTGAAGCAAAAAATCAGCAATACAAAGAGATTTCTCCCTCAATATAGGTTTTAAAGTGTTGGGACTCTTTAATCTGGGAATAAAGGCTTGAGAGCATATGAACTCTAGTGATAAAATCATTAATAGAATGGATAGGAAAAACATGAATTTGATTACAAACCACTGGGATGGGAAACATGCTAAGATAAATAAAAGGCATGCTTTAGATAATGGGTCAGTGTAAAACACACCATCTTGGGAAATAATGTGTATACTTGTAAGGATGAGAATAGGAGTGTGCCTCCTTAATTTTAAGGTTGCTATGAAACAACATGACTATCTTCTTCATCCCTGAGGCCTTCATGACAACAGTATGTTGGGGGCTGAATGGATGCTATGCCAGATTTCCTTTCTTCTTATGTCCATTTATTTGGGTTTTATAGGTTGAGTACAACAGTGACCTTCATCAGTTTTTTGAGTTTCTGTACAACCATGGGATTGGGACCCAGTCATCGCCAGTGTCAATAGCCTGGGCTGGACATCTCAAGGTCAGGGAGAGCTGCAGCATGCCAGTGCTGTGTTTTGGAGAGGAATTCAGCAGCAGGCGGAGCCTCGGGAGCTACTGCAACAACAGTTGTTGTTGTTGTTATATCCCCTCAAGTTGGATCCTAATAGTTTCACAATAGAACTCTGTGTGGTGCTTCCGACTTTCAAGTGTAATGCTCACTCTGAAAAGATCTCATTGTCATCTCTTTGGACTAGGAAATTCTTCTTGTGGGAAACTTAGTGAATACCGAATTGTTGTTGTTGTTGTTGTT
>NW_006426395.1:0-1198 GCF_000296735.1 Chrysochloris asiatica | reverse complement strand
TGGCCCAACAGTTTCAAAAGTACATGATTTTTTACTTCAGCTCCAAACTCCACAAGTTATAAGCCTTCAAACCTTTAAATATTCCTATCTCTGTGGTTCTGAATTTTGGAGCTCTGCCCTGAATCTGCTTTGCCTGGTATTCTGTGTTATTGCTGATGGCGACCTTCACTGCATCTCCACCCTAGCTGCCATCAAGTCCTGCCTATTTGACATGTGTTTTTGTCTTTTCTTTGTTATGTGTCTTTTTATTGACCTTTTTTATTTCTTCCAGTATGATGTTCTAATTATAATTCCACAAATCTTCTGGTCTTCAGTTATTTGTTTCTAATGCAACAAATATGTTCTAAAGATGGGCTCTAAATTTTGTTGAAATGTACTCAAGATGGTATTTTGGCTCTTGCGGACTTGTTTTCATTTTTTCTTCAGCTTCAGCCAGAATTTATATATGAACAGTTGATGGTCTGTTCCACAGCTTGCCTCTGGCCTTGTTTGGGCTGATGATATGTTATTTTTCTGCTGCATATTCCGACAGATATAGTCAATTTGATCCCTGTGTAGTCCATCTGATAAGGTCCATTTGTATAGCCACTCTTTATGTTGTTTACAAAAGGTATTTTAAATGAATGAGTCATTATTCTTGCAAACGTCTCTCATGTGATCTCCAGAATCATGTCTATCCATAATCTATACTTACCAATTACCAATGCTTCCTTTTTGTTTCTAATCTTTGCAGTTAAATCACCAGCAATTTTCAATGCATCTTGATCACTTCTTTGATTAATTTCAGATTGGAGATGTTGGTTGTTGCTGTTTTTAAGTGACATTATATTAGTCCCAACTCACAGAGATGAATAGTGGTTGGTGAACTTGCATCACTGTCCATGCATTTCAAACTGACTTAGCAGTGCAGCACATTAACCCATAGCACCCTTTGAGGACTCCAAAGAAATTGTTTGTTGTTGTTGTTAGGTACCTTTGAGTCAATACTGACTCATTGTGACTTTATGCACAGCAGAATGAGACACTACCCAATCCAAGGTCAACCTCACTATTTCTGCCAAGCTTGGGCCCACTCAGCATGCTGCCACTTTACCAATCCATCTTGCTGGGTGTCTTCCTCTTTTTCTCTGAGCTTCTACCTTACCAAACATGATATCATTCCCCAGTGATTGGTCCCTCCTGACAATATGTCTGAAGT
>NW_006426394.1:0-1141 GCF_000296735.1 Chrysochloris asiatica | reverse complement strand
GGAACCGACTCGACAGCACTTAACAACAACAACAACATAGGGGAAACAGCAAGCATTTGTGTGGATGGAGGTGGGAGCATGGCCGCTCGTTTTGCTTTGTGGGTCGGCCTTATTGTTTCCTTGTGAGATGGAGTCATTGGTGGATTGATGACTCCTACAGTGTATGATTCCTGCTTGTGTTGGGGGTTTTGCTGCTTGAGGTAGTTGTAAGACTATGGGACTATTGTTTATAGGGGAGCCTTTTGGGAGGTTGTGTTAAAGGGAAGAGACATGGCTTCAATTACCCTATCTGAAGATACAATGGCATAGCCGGCTTGGCGTTGGCTGTAGGTCAGATGATGGAACTGCCACTGATGAACCATATATGATCCAGGTGGGGAAGCAGGGTTGAAAAGATGTAGGGTAGAGGACGGAGATGATCTAGAGCTTCCGTACATGAGTGAGGGAGATCCCTCATGGTTATAGGGAGGAGCGAGGTAGGGTTGAGGGGGGCAAAATTCTAATATAAAGTTGGGATTTTCAATGAAAACCATGTGAAATAATTGAAGGCATGAAGGGGAGAGGTTTGAGATTGCTTTGTGGGCGAGTAGATGTTGGAGGTGGTATGGAGACCTCATAGAAGTAGGTCATCCACATATCGAAGGAGGGTACTAGGTGAGAGACTGCGGTTAGAGAGGTCTTTAGCCAGTGCTTAGAATCTGATGCAGCATACAGCAAGACCAAGCCAGGTGGTAAGGTAGGTGTGGCAGTCTAATAGGGTATAATATGAGGGCTGATTTGAACTTGGCTAGAATGTCTCCTCCTAGGATTGGTGTAGGGTATTTGGGTAGGACTAGAAAGGCTTGTGTGAAAGGGGTATCATGAAGTGAGCATGCTAGGGGTTCTGTGATGATGGGCTGAGTAGGGACTCCATCAACCCCAACTATTAATGTAGGGGTAGGGTATGTCCGCCCTGAGTATTCTCGTAGAGCTGAATAAGTGGCCCTGGTGTCCAAAAGAAGAGACTGGCTTACCTGAAACATGGACCATTACTCTGGGTTCGCTGTGAGTTATTTCCATGGGGGCCTGCCATCCCGAGCACTTTCAGTTTCTGTGGCCAGTCCTAGAATCTCTGGTAGAGCAAACCCCTTCTCTTGGTGGG
>NW_006426393.1:0-1199 GCF_000296735.1 Chrysochloris asiatica | reverse complement strand
GGAACCGACTCCATGGTACTTAACAACAACAAGGGTTTTCAAGATTGGCTGTTGGGTTTGAGCTGCTGACCTTGCAGTTAGCGGTCCTGGGCTTATCTGACAACATGGCTTATTTTACCACAGCATATCAGAGTCTCCTTTATATTTATATGAAATGTCAAAATCACATACAGTCACCAATCTGTGCCCATCTTTTTCAAAACTGTTTGGCCAATCTGATCATTTTCTTTCTTCAAATGTAAATTTTTGAAACATCTTTTGTACCTTTCCAAATTACTTTCTGAAATTTTGTTTGGGATGACTTTGAATCAATTTGTGGAGAACATACATCTTGACCATTTTAATGCTTCTCATTTATGAACACCAAATACGTCTCTATTTGTTTAGATCTTCTTTGACATATTTCATCAAAATTTTGTAGCACTATACATGAAAATCTAACACATATTCCATTAGATACGTTTCAAAATTTATCAGGAAATTTCCTACCATTGTGATAGTGCATTTTCTTTTCTTTTCTTTGTAATATAAAATACCATTTTTCCATTGCAATACTATAGAAATACAATGGCATTTTTGTATACAACTTGTCTCCTGCCAACTTGCTAAACTGAACTATTATTTCTAGCAGGATTTTTTTGTTGAGTCTTTGAAATTATCAGCATTGGCAAATATACCATCACTAAATACATACCGTTTTACTTCTTTCTTTTCTATCTGTATGACTTTTGTTTCTGCTTTTTTATTCTTTTTATAAATTATTACAACTAAAATGTATTCCAGTTTGGATAATTCCTATCTGTATTTTTGGCCTATTTATTCTCTTGATAACCAAAACCAAGGAATTATTATTTGTTTCTACCTCTAGCAATTGACTTCTTTCTATAGCTTCCTGCTTCTTTTATAATTGCTTCTCTGCTGTAATCATTTCAATGATTATACATGCTGTTTAAATTTTCTACTGGACCCCTGAACAAATTGATCAAAGTTAATTTTAAGTTACTATTTCCAGTTTGATGATCACATAAGTTTCATTGATTATTTCATTGTTTCTTTTTTTTTTTTTGTTATTGTTTTATTTTTTAAATTTTTATGGTTGAATGTAAGGAATTGTGCATACATAAATTAAAGAAAGGAGTGTGTTGTTCTTTTATTGTTAGGTGCTATCTAGTTGGTTCTGACTCAGAGCAATATTATGT
>NW_006426392.1:0-1199 GCF_000296735.1 Chrysochloris asiatica | reverse complement strand
TGCAACCAGAGTGCTCCTTGGAGGCCAAGATGGCTAGGCTTCGTCTCTCATACTCATGCTGTGTCCAAGGTAGAGCTCCTGTTCTCTCAGTGGGGACTACTTCCCCCTGTCAGCCATACTACTTGTCCAGGACTTAGCCTCAGCTTTGTTGTTGTTAAGTGCTGTCAAGTTGGTTCCCACCCATAATGACCCTGTATAGGATTTCTGAGGAGCTGTTGGTGAGCTTAAACCTCTGACCTTGTGGTTCAAACTGACCTTGCAGTACAACGCATTAGCCCTCAGCGCCACACTAGCACTCTTCAGCAGTAGGTATTAAACCACTAAGTCTGGAGGCTAATGTTACTCTATTCTTGTGCTAATCCATTGTGGTAGATAACTTACATTTTAGTTCAGATACCAGGAGCCACATCCAGAAAATAACCAATTACCAAATATCAAAATAACCAATCCAAAGCAGCCCTTACACATCCATAGAACCTTTCAGCCAATGGAATCAACTTATTAAACTCCTTCAACAGGATTTCTAGTTTTCCAGAGCACAAATCTTGAACACTTCCTGTATGTTTACCCAGTGAATTAAAAACTGCATGGTTCTTTAAATAAAAACACACATGATTCAGCTGATAAGAAGAGAGGGCATATGCATAAGAACACCCACTTGACCTGGCTTCAATGACTGGATGATCAGAGCTCAGCTAGAAGACTAAAGAAGAGGGAAAAAAGAGTAATCTGATATAATTTGATGAACTTGACCTACACCTGTGGATGCAGTGGCTCAAAAGAGGGAACCAATCTTTACAGCGAGAATCATTCCCACCCCCTCCATACACAGAGTAGACAGGAATGGGCAACTTGGACATTGGCTACCCAAAGTGGGGGGCTACAAAGGCAAGAAGTGACTGGCTTACAAGTTTTCAAGAAGGAACTTAGATTCAGAGGGCATGGAGGAAGGTAGAATCTACACTGAATAGTATCCAATCTGTCTAGGTGGAGCTGATGAAAGAAAATGCAGATAGGTCTCTTGTGATGCAATAGTGAATAATTGTTATCAGGGCTGACTGTGAGGGTTGGAAATGTAAAGGTAGACATTTTGTAGCAAGGAGTGGAGTGATTAACTTTGCAGTCTAGTAGCGGAGATCCCTGGGACCATGAAGGGAGAAGAGCGGAGAGCGGGACCCTGCCCAGAGAAGCAGTGATGC
>NW_006426391.1:0-1138 GCF_000296735.1 Chrysochloris asiatica | reverse complement strand
TATTGAGTTTGAACCACCTACCTTGTAGTTCAAACTGACCTTGCAGTCCAGTGCATTAACCTGCAGCACCACACCAGTATTCCATAGATTACTTTGTAGAAAGTCATTATATTACATCATACCACTCCTCGGAAACCCTATACAGGGTCACTATGAGTCAGAACTGATTTGATAGCACTTAACAACAACAACAAAAAAACCATATTACGTTGCATTCGAGTCATGGTGTGGTGCCATAGGATAAGCACTGCACTGCAAGGCTGGTGGAGCAAACCCACCAGTTACTCCTTGGAAACCTTATACAGGATTGCTATGAGTTGGAGGTAAGAATAGATTTGTATTGACTTCTCAGAAATATGAAATTGCTCATGCCTACAGAGTCTACTGGCCTCAAATATTTAAAATCCACATAAAAAATAATGTAAGTGGTTGTTTCTTCACAGGTCTCTTACATTGTCCTTTCTGTTTCTTATGTACTGAAACCGATACATAACCCCATCTGGTCCCACACAGACTTACTCACATAGTTGTTATTAAGTGCTGTCAAGTCTATTCTGACTCATAGTGATCCGGTAAAGGGTTTTTGATGAGCTGGTGGATTTTAGCTGCCAACCTGTGGTTTCCAGACAAGTGCTGAGGCTTGAAAATATCATAGTTTGGACCAGGTGCACATTAGCCCTTGCCTCCAGGAGCAGCAAGGTTCATCCATAGACCCCTATATTCCTTGTTGTTGTTAGGTGCCTTCGTGTCGGTACTGACCCATAGCAACCTTATGCACAGCAGAACGAAACATTGCTCGATCCTGAGCCAGCCTCACTACTGTTGCCATGCTTGAGTTCATCGATGTTGCCACTTAGCCAATCCATCTCATCGGAGGTCTTCCTCTTTTTCTCTGACCCTCCACCTTACCAAACATCATATCCTTCTCCAGCGACTGGTCCCTCCTGACAATATGTCCGAAGTATGAGAAATGAAGTTTGGACATGTTTGCCTCTAAGGAGCACTCTGGCTGCACTTCTTCCAAAACAGATCTATTGGTTCTTTTGGCAACCCAGGGCACTTTCAATATTCTCCTCCAGCACCATAACTCAAAGACATCAATTCTTCTCTGGTTTTCCTTATTCACTGTCCACCTTTC
>NW_006426390.1:0-1199 GCF_000296735.1 Chrysochloris asiatica | reverse complement strand
CTATGCTTGTAAACACCTTGGTGGACTATTACCTGGAAACTAATTCTCAGCCGGTATTGCACATCCTGACTACATTGCAAGAGCCACATGATAAGGTAACTGCTGAAATGTAAGAGTAGAGTATTTAGTACATTCTCTGAGGGTGGAGTGGTGTAACAGTAATTATATAAATCTACTGCACAGTTTGCCCAGGGTATAGTCCTTTGACTTCTTTATTCCACAGAACACATTGTTCTCCAATTATAATTACATGTGAAGATAATTTGCAGGTCGCATGTTTTCCTTTACAAAATAAAACATATTTCAGAGACTTCTTTAGCTCTTGTTGTTTAATGAATTCTCTAAGTCTGATACTATAATTGGACAGTGACAGTTTGACCCATAAGTTACCCATCTTTAAACTCTTGCTTTGCATAGGATTTTTGGCCTTTTATTTAATACAGGAAATTCTGTAAATATATGTACCTAATGAGATTTGTCAGTCATATTCTCCAATACCAGGTACTTGGAAGACTCGTTTGGTGTGCTTCACTTTTGTGGTTTCCTTTGTTTGCTTGTTTGGTAAACAGCTAACAAAATTTTGTAATTGCAGACTTTGCAGACCTTGCCATTGTGTACCATTTATCACATATTTTGTATTTTTTGACTCTGGTGAATTTTAACTTCTACTACTACCTGATTTATATTTGGAACAAACTATGTAAGTTGAGCTGCTGTAGCAATACGTGATGGCTTCCAGCTTGATCCCCTGCCAACTTCAGCAAGTTGGTTTTGAACCCAGGCTTGGCACCAGTGGTTAGTGTAAGAAGTGGCTTATTTGTACTTTAGAAAGAGGTGCTGCATAGACATTTCCTTTCCTTTATGCACACCTGTATTATGGGGATCTTTTTCAGGAATTGTAAACTGGCTGCCGGTCTCTCAGGCTAAATCCGGAAGCATTTTGTTTGCTAATTTGCTTTAAAACACTGTTGGGTTTGATCTCTTTATTTGCTTGGTCCTTTCTTTACATCAAAAGGAAGATTTGGGAGTATATATACCCTTGCTGCTTTAATTTGGGTTACCTTCATACATTCATGTGAGGATTTCCTGTTCTTTTATGTGTTCAGCACCTCTTGGACAAGATCAACGAACATGTGGGCAAAGCCACCACTCGTTTATCCATCCTCTCTCTCTTGGGGCATGTGATCCGACTGCAGCCA
>NW_006426389.1:0-1166 GCF_000296735.1 Chrysochloris asiatica | reverse complement strand
AAAAAAAAAAAAAAATGCATATGACACCAGATACTTGCATCAAAAGAATCAGCAGGGAGAAGTAGAGATTGGAAATGGTAAGACTATAATTAAAAAAAAAAAAAAGATTGGTCATAAGAATTCACTTATTGAAATTGGTGTGTCACTATACTGTTCGACATTTGCATATGTGTAGAATTTTCCATAATAAATAGTTTTAAAAGAAGATTTAAAATGACCATTCTAGTATTTCTTGCCCCTATAGAAGAAAAAAAAATTATGGTTTTAATTTTGTGTCCTCCGTTCTTTCTTTATTTTTAAGAATATTTTATTGTGTATATAGTGAAATTTCACACAGAAAATTAAGTTCCCATTTAACAATTTCTACACAAATTATTCAGTATGACTGCACTATTTCCAGTACTTAATTTCTCTGTCCCCTCTTCCTCTGTACTTTAATTTTTGATCATTTAGTCTCTATAGATGAGGTTTCTTTTAAGAGGCTCATTACTCATGATTGATATTATTTTATTTCATAAACCAATGTGTTATTCAGCTGAAAGATAACCCCTGTGAGATCATTTTTTCATTTAAAGTTTTAAGTTTCCACCAGGGCAAGTCTTGGGAAATCATCTAATTTCAATCAGTCCAGTAAGTTTGGACTTCATAAGAATTTGAGTTCTGGTCCACATTTGTCCTCCCTTCTTTCTGGATCCCTCTATTGCGTTCTAAATCACAACGGTCAGTACTGGTAGCAAGCACCATCTTGTGCCTCCCTCCAGTCTCAAGATAAGACTGATTCATGTTGACTCTTATTTCATTAGATTACTTTTTTCCTTGAGTCTTTGGTTTACTTCTCTATCCTCCCTTCATTCTTCCAAAGAAGAGACCCAAGGAAAGATCCTTGTGTTTCTGAGTAGAGTAATAGCAGAAGAGAAATCGGAGGTGTGGTGGTTGTTACGTGCCATCTAGTCAGTACCGACTCAGAGCAACCTTATTCACAACAGAACAAAATTTTGCCTTGTCCTGAGCCAACCTCACAACTGTTGCTCAGTTTGTGTACATTCTTGCTGTCACTGTGCCAATCCATCCCATTGGAGGTCTTTCTCTTTTTCTCCGACCCTCCACATTATGGAACATGATATCCTTATCCAAGGGCTGGTCCCGCTATTAGCATGTCTAAAGTA
>NW_006426388.1:0-1199 GCF_000296735.1 Chrysochloris asiatica | reverse complement strand
TTTATTTTTTTCATTCTTTCTTTATTTATTTTTTTATTTTAAGGTTTTTATTGTGGATTGAGTGAAAGTTTACAGGGCATATCATCAGTTTTACATTCAACAAATCATATACCTTATTTCATTACATTGATTATAATCCCTTCCATGTACCATCAGTTAACAGTATTTCTCTGTATCCACTTTAGCTTTTTTAAAAACAAACAAAAACCAAAAAAACCACTCAGGCATATATAGTAATTTACATCTCCAAAGGGTACATTCTGCAAGTCTGCTCCTGGCCACCAGCTCTTAGTCCTTCTCTTCTTAGTCCATGAATCTAGAGTCCTCAGCCACTCCCCATCTCCATGCCCTCATCTCTGCCTCTATCTCTGGCGCTGCTGCTTCTCTGGATAAGGTCCCGCATTCTGCTTGTGTGTTCCTCTCTTGATGGTCCTAGGGTCTTCTGTTTCTGAACTGTAAGATTAACCACTCCCCTTTTTTTGTTACAAAACTTTTACCTTTACAATTGTGACAGTCGCGATTAGTCATGATAACAATGATTCACTATTGAATCTTAGGAATCTTATCCCCATCTCTTTTCACCACACCCATCTAGACATGATGACATCTATTCAGTGGGGACTCTTTCTTTCCCCCCATACTCTTAAACTAAACTCCCTCTTGAAACCTTGTAAGCCAGTCACTTCGTGTCTTTATTGCCCCCGCATTTTAAGTAGCCAATGTCTAAGTTGCCCGTCCCTATTTACCCTGTGTACAGAGCAGATGGCACTGATACTTGATTTAAAGACTCTTTCCCTCTCTGTTGGTATTTAGAGTAACAACCGCTCAGAGTATAGGTCAGGTTCATCATGAAGATGTATCTTCTGTCACTGTAGCTGTTCCCGTCTGCTTGTCCTTTCTAGTTGTAATGTCTCACCTCATAAGGTTCTGGATGGGACTCAGGATTCCACCTAAGGTCCTATACTCTGTAAAAGCTTTGCACGAGGCCTATTTCATTGGGCAAGTTGTAGAACCCCTTTAAGGTATTCCAATCAGTTATAGGCTGAAGGCAGGCTTACAAGTTTTCTCTAATCATGTTTCCCAACATTCCTTTCTATACCACTCAAGTGTCTATTTTACAACAGTAGGCAAGGGAAACTAATATTCATAAGGCAGTCAAGGATTTTAATATTACTCACCTTCTTCAAGCTATACCTAGA
>NW_006426387.1:0-1193 GCF_000296735.1 Chrysochloris asiatica | reverse complement strand
CCATCAATGATGCCACCTGGCTGATCCATCTCGTTGGGGGTCTTCCTCTTTTTCTCTTACCCTCCATTTTACCCAGCATGACATCCTTCTCCAGCGACGGTTCCCTCCTGACAATATGTCCAAAGTTTGAGAGACGAAGCTCAGCCTTTTGGCTAAGATCAAGTGTAGTACCTGTATACCTTAGGGAACTCATAAGTAAAAATGAGGTTGCTGACCTAGGCAGTGGGCTTAAACTTAAAAACATTTTTCAGTGCTGCCCTCATATCATATGTGATCTCAGTACATAATAAACTCAGTATATAATAGAGATAAGAGTTATATTTTATTTGAGAACTTATGAATTCTAAATTATTTATGTCTTTAAAAGATAGGTAGGCAATGAGAAAAGAGACTATTTTGGTGTTAATAAACAAAGTTGTAAAAAAGTTATATGTGACAATTCCAATCTTATGTTAACATTGCTATTGTTAGGTGCCATTAAGTTGTGGCCACTTTATGCATAACAGAAGGAAACACTGCCCAGTCCTGCACCAGCCTCACAATTGTTAAGTTTGAATCCTGTCACTGTGTCAGTCCATCTCTCTGGGGGGGTCTTCCTCTTTTTTTTTTTTTTTTTTTTTTTACTAACCCTTCAATTTTCCTAGCATTATGTCCTTCTCCAGAAACTAGTCCCTCCTCATCATGTGTCCAAAGTCCAAAAACAAAGGAGCATTCTGGCTGTACTTCTTCCAAGATTTGTTTGTTCTTCTGCCAGTCAGTGGTACTTTCAATATTCTTTGCCAACACCTTAATTCAAATGCATTGGTTCTTCTACAATCTTTATTAGTCGTTGTCCAATTTTCATGTGCATATGAGGCAATTGAAAATATACTGACTTGGGTGAGGTGTACCTTAGTGTTCAAAGAAACACATTGCTCCTTAACATTTTAAAGAGGTCTTGTGCAGCAGATTTGTCCAATGCAAACCGTGGTTTGATTTCTTGACTGCTACTTCCATAAACATTGATTGTGGATCCAAGCAAAGTGAAGTCTTTAACAATTACAGTCTGTTCTCCATGCATCATGATGATATACACTGGTCAATTGTGATTATTTTCATTTTCTTTACATTGAAAATGGCACAACCTTTACATGGCACAACCTTACTTGCTGAAGGTGAAGATGATTTAAAATACTTACTGATTAAGATTTTAT
>NW_006426386.1:0-1199 GCF_000296735.1 Chrysochloris asiatica | reverse complement strand
CCCAGCCGCTCCATCTCTCCACGTCATCATCTCTGCCTCCATCTCTGGCATCACTGTTTCTCTGGGTAGGGTCCCGTACTCCGCCTTTCTCCCTTGATGGTCCTAGGACCCTTCGTTCCTAGACTGCAAAGTCAACCACTCCCCTCCTTTTGCTACAAAATTTCTACCTTTACATTTCCAACCCTCACAGTCAGTCCTGATAGCAGTTATTCACTATTGTGCCACATGAGTGCCATCCCCATCTCCTTTCATGAGTCCCACCCAGAGAGATTGGATACTACTCAGTGGAGAGTCTCCCTTCCTCCAAGTCCTCTGGATCTAGGCTCCCTCTTGAAACCTTGTAAGCCAGTCACTTCTTGCCTTTGTAGGCCACCATTTTATGTAGCCAATGTCCAAGTTGCCCCTCCCTGTCTACCCTATTTATCGAGGGGGTGGGAATGATCCTTGCTGTGAAGATTTGTTCCCTCTTTTGAGATACTGCATCCATAGGTGTAGGTAAGTTCATCAGATTACTCTTTTTTTCCTCTTCTTTCTTCTTCTAGTTTAGTTCTGATCATCCAGCCATTGAAGCCAAGTCAAGTGGGTATTACCTGCAAGTGTGGGTGTTCTTATGCACATGCTTTCTCTTCTTATCAGCTGGACGCTTCACTCTCCACTCTAGTCCACTGTGGCTATGTCACTGACTCTGGGCCCAAGAGTCCCCAGGTCTTGCCACACTGCTGGCCAACCAGGTCTCCATCCGGATTCACAGGAGTCTATTCAACATGGTAGGGCTTAGTTCGCAGCTTCATTGCTGTTTTTTCCCCCATGTCCCCTTATCAGTGACCAAAGTCGTCGTCGTCACCAGTCAGAGCGCATATCTACTCAGGTGTTCCCACTGAGTCTTAGTCTTGGAAGAGGTTTGCCCTGAGGGGACCTGACCACTTGCGTTGGTGTCTCCTGGGACCTGCTTGTTCTTGTAGGAGTCAGTCAGACTGCCGTTATTGTTTTGTATTTTTCCTGTCAGTCTTTCTTTCAAGAAGTATCTTCTGTTCTTCTAGCCACTCCACACTGGTCTGCTTGTCCTTTCAAGTGGAAATTTCCCACCTCAGAAGATTCTGGATGGGGTTCAGGATTCCACCTGAATCCTGTATGGTCTTATGTAATGCAGAGGCCCCACAGGAAGCCTCCTTCACTGGGCACATTGTAGCCCTATTTTA
>NW_006426385.1:0-1138 GCF_000296735.1 Chrysochloris asiatica | reverse complement strand
TCAGCAAAAAACACAACACACAGAATCTAAGAAAGGGGGAAGGTCAACAGGAATTGCTTACAACAGAACAGTATCCCAGAATGGCTCCAGTAGGCTAAATGAGGGTCATTAAAGTCATACTGATGCATTACTACTTGTTTATTTTTTCTTGATTATAGACTGTAGTATCCAATCTGTTGTTTGTTTGTTTTCATTTTTTTTGTTTTTTTTTTGCTGCTATGAGCTCCGGTAGCATAGTGGTTACAAATCGGGCTGCAAACCTTAGGGTCAGCGGTTCGAAATTACCAGCCGCTCCACGGGAGAAAGATGAGGCTTTCTACTCCCATAAAGATTTATACCCTCAGAAACCCTGTACAGGGTCGCTATGAGTCGGAACTGATTCAACGGCACTTAACAACAACAACAACATGGTTTTATTATTATTAGTAGTAGTATTATTATTGGTTCCCCTTTTACTTTGGGGGGGCTCTTTCTTTCTGTACATTACCCAAGAAGCAATTGTGGTCCTATTGCCAAGCTACAATCACACACTATAAAATCCCACCATCTAGGCAAGAGCCAATACCAGCTGCTATATACCAGATAGACAGCCAACATCTGCTACAATAACTCTGAGTTGAGTAAGAAGATAAGTGAAAAAGGAAGTCCATCTCCTTATCACATCTACCTGGAGACAACCAGAGAGTTTACTAATACATCAACATACATTCATCTAATTATTGTAAACACATCTAATTCTTGAATATTCCCAAAAGACAGTCCAAGATTTTGGCACACATCCAGAAACAAGATAGAGTAACTGAAACAAATGAGCTGCTGGTAAACCTGGACTTCCCTTTGGAAGGAGGACTGGACTTCCCATTAGAAGGAGGGCAACTGCCTGAGAAGGAATTCAGGAGAATGATATTTAGGTACATACAAATGTTCCACAAAAGGGTTGAGAAAAATAAAGAAGTCAGGAAAGAGCTACAGGAACAATAAAATATAACAGAAATAGCATTGGAAACAATTAAAAACCTGCAAAAAGAGGTCCAAATGATTATGTTTAAAATAGCAGAAATGGACAATACACTGAAAGGGAAAAGGAGTAGAATCAAAGAGATGGAAGCTAGAACCAGCAAGCTGGGAGATAAATGTG
>NW_006426384.1:0-1199 GCF_000296735.1 Chrysochloris asiatica | reverse complement strand
ATGGACGTCGCCAGATGGAATACACAGAAATCAAATTGACTACATCTGTGGAATGAGACAATGGGAAAGCTCCATGTCATCAGTCAAAACAAAGGCAGGGACAGACTGTGGAACAGACCATCAATTGCTCATATGTAAATTCAAACAAAAGCTGAAGAAAATGAAAAGTTCATGGGAGCTAAAATATGACCTTGAATATATCCCACCTGAATTTAGAGATCATCTGAAGAACAGATTTGATACATTAAACACTAAAGACCGAAGACCAGAAGAGTTCTAGGACGACTTCAACAACATCATACATGAAGAAAGCAAAAAGTCATTAAGAAGACATGAAAGAAGGAAAAGGACAAAATGGATGTCAGAAGAGACATTGAAACTTGCTCTCCAGCATAGAGATGCTAAAACAAATGGCAGAAATGAGAAGGTACAGGAGCTGAACAGAAAATTTCAAAGATTGACTCGAGAAGATAAATTCAAATATTACAACAAAATGTGCAAAGATCTGGAATCAGAAAACCAAAATGGAAGAACATGCTCAGCATTTCGCAAGCTGAAGAAAATATTCAAGCCTCAACTTTCATTATTGAAGGATTGTCTGGGCAAATTATTGAATGATGCAGAAAGCATCTAAAGAATATGGAAGGAATACACAGAGTCACTGTACCAAAAGGAAATGATTGATGTTCAAATATTTCAAGAGGTAGCATATTATCCAAAGCCAATGATACTGAAGGAGGAAATCCAAGGTTCACTGAAGGAATTGGCAAAGAACAAGGCACCAGCAATTGATGAAATAACAATTGAAATTGTTCAAAGGAGTGAGGCGGAACAGGAGGCACTCACTCATCACTGTCAAGAAATTTGGAAGACAACTATCTGACCGACTGATTGAAAACATCCATATTTGTGCCCATTCCAAAGAGAAGTTTGAAATGTGAAAATCATCAAACAATCTCTTTGATATCCCATGCAAGTAAAGTTTTACTAAAGGTAATACAGAAATGGCTGCAAGCATACATTGGCATAGAACTTCCAGACATTCAAGCTGGATTCAGAAGAGGCCATGGGATGAGGAATATCATTGCTGATGTCCGATGGATCTTGGCTGAAAACAGAGAATATCAGAAAGATGTTTACCTGTGCTTTATTGACTACACAAAGGCTTTCGGTTGTGTGAAACATGACAAACTATGGAC
>NW_006426383.1:0-1199 GCF_000296735.1 Chrysochloris asiatica | reverse complement strand
TGGATAAAAGAAACAATGGTAACTTGCTTCAATTTGATGAACCTGACCTAAACTCAGAGCAGTAGTTACTCTAAATACCAACAGAGAGGGAAAGAGTCTCCACGTCAAGTATCAATGCTATCCCCTCTGTACACAGGGTAGATAGGGACAGGCAACTTAGACATTGGCTACCTAAAATGAAGGGGCAATAAAGACACGAAATGACTGGCTTACAAGGTTTCAAGAGGGAGTTTAGTTTAAGAGTATGGGGGGAGAGAGAGTCCCCACTGAATAGCTGTAATCTTGTCTAGATGGGTCTGGTGAAAAGAGATGGGGATAAGACTCAATAGTGAAGAATTGTTATCATGACTAATTTGCGACTGTCACAATTGTAAAGGTAGAAGTTTTGTAACAATAAAAGGGGAGTGGTTAATCTTATGGTCCAGAAATGGAGGAACCTGGGACCATCAGGAGAGAAGCGCACAAGCAGAATGTGGGACCTTATCCAGGGAAGCAGCGGAGGCAGAGATGGGGGCATGGAGAGAGGGAGAGGTTGAGGATTCTAGATTCATGGACTAAGGAGAGAGGGACTGAAAGCTGGTGGTCAGGAGGCAGACTTGCAGAATGTGCCCGTTGGAGATGTAAATTATTATATATGCCTGAGTGGTTTTTTCAAAAGCTAAAGTGGATAGAGAGAAATACTGTTAACTGATGGTACATGGAGGGGATTGTAATCATTGTAATGAAACAAGGTGTATGATTTGTTAATTGTAAAACAGATGATATGTCCTGTAAACTTTCACTCAATCCACAATAAAAACCTTAAATAATTTTTTTAAAAAAATAAACCAAAGGAGACCTACAGAAATGGAAGAATGTACTATACTCCTAGATAGGAAGACTTAACACCGTGAAAATGTCAATACTGTCCAAAGCAATTTACACATATGATGCAATCCCAATCCAGATTCCAACGACATTCTTCAAAGAGATGAAAAAAACAATTACAAACTTTATATGGAAAGGAAAGAGAACCAGGATAAGCAAAGCACTGCATAAGAAGAAGAATAAGGTTAGAAACCTCTCACTCCCCAACTTCAAAATTTCTACATGGCTATGAATCAGACTGTGAACCTTAAGGTCAGCAGTTCGAAACTACCAGTTGTTCCACGAGAGAAAGATGAGGCTTCCTGCTCCCGTAAAGATTTACAGCCTTGGAA
>NW_006426382.1:0-1186 GCF_000296735.1 Chrysochloris asiatica | reverse complement strand
GATGCCTGAGATGGAGGCAGAGACAATGACGTGGAGCGATGGAGCAGCTGGGGGCTTTAGATCCAGAGAGGGAGCGCGACTGTGTGCTGATGACTGAGGGGGTCTTTCTTTAAAGAATATTGATGGAATAGTGTAGGGGGCAGACTTGCAGGGTATATACCCTTTGGTTGGCTGATGATGCATGGAGGGGATTATAACCATGGCAATGATATGATGAACGATAGAATGGATGTAAAACTAATGTTCTCCCATGTAAACTATCATATAATTCACAATAAAACACTAAAAAAAAAAGGTAGCTCTGTGTGGTGTAGAATGGCATATGGGAGAATACCCACAAATTCATAAGTTTGGTAGAGGTATTCTACAAACCTGTCTATAATGTTCTGCAAGTACATCCAGCAATACAGCAGAGTAGACTTGGAACAAAGTTATGTAAACTTCTTAGACATAATCAAATACCTTGAAGGACTGAATCACTGAGATTGAGAGTTTAGGAACACAGTCTTGGGGGCATCTAGGTCAATTGGCATAATATACTTTACAATGGTAGTAGTAAGTGGGGTCTTAAAGGCATACAAGGCAGCCATCAAAAATACAACTATGGTCTATCCCCATCTGGAGAAAAGAAAAGTGATGAAAATCAAAGCTCAAGGCAACAATTAGCCCAAAGGACTAGTGGACCACATGAATCCAGCTTCCACCACCCTGAGACAAGAACCGATGGTGCCTGGCTATGGCTACCAACGTCTGAAAGGAATTACAAGAGAAGATCCTAGACAGACTGGCAGAAAATGTAGAACATTTAACATCATAAAACCAATAAACAAACCCAGACTCACTGGAATACCAAATACCCTTTAAACTTTAAAACTGAACCCATTTCCAGAAATTATCTTTCAGCCAAACAATCGTTAAGTGCCGTAGAGTTGGTTCTAACTTATATGACCCTATATAGGTTTTCCGAGGAGTGGCTGGTCGGTCTGAACTGCCAATGTTGCAGTTAGCACTCCAGTGTTTATCCTACAGTGCCACACTAGGACTCTAGCCAAACAACAGACAAGTTTATGAAGTGAACAATAATATCATGAGGAATGTGCATCTCAGACCAATCATTAAAATGAGACCAGAAGGACAGCATTTGCCCAAAAGACAAAGTTGAGAAAGTAGGAAGGGACAAGAAAGG
>NW_006426381.1:0-1147 GCF_000296735.1 Chrysochloris asiatica | reverse complement strand
CAACACCACAACTCAAAGGAATCAATTCTTCTACGATCTTCCTTATTCACTGTCCAGCTTTCGCATCCATATGAGGCTATTGAAAACACCATGACCTGGGTCAGGCGCATCTTAGTTAGCTCAAGCTAACATCTCTGCTCTTCAATACTTTAAAAAGTTCCTGTGCAGCAGATTTTTCCAATGCAATACGTCATCTGATCTCTTGACTGCTGCTTCCGCAAGTGTTGATAGTTGATCCAAGAAAAATGAAGTCCTTGACAACTTCAATCTTTTCTCCAATGATAAGAGTGTTGTTTATTAGTCCAGTGGTGAGGATTTTTGTTTTCTTGACATTGAGATGTAATCCATATCAAAGGCTGTGCTCTTTGATCTTCATAAGTAAATGTAAGAGCCATTGGGTAGTTTCAAAGAGCCAATCTTTCAGTTAGCAGCTTAGAACATAACCATTGTATAACATATAATTAATTAATATAATTAATACCACTGACTTGTACAAATGGTTAAAATGACTAATATATGCATGTGAAAGTTGGACAGTGAATAAGGAAGACTGTAGAAGAATTGATTCATTTGAATTATTATGTTGGAAAAGAATATTAAAAGTATGTGGATTGCCAGAAGAACAAACAAATCTGTATTGGAAGAAATACAGCCAGAATGCTCCTTAGAAGCCAGGATGGTGAGACTTTGTCTCTCATATTTCAGACATGTTGTCAGGATAGACCAGTCCCTAGAGAAGTACATCATGCTTTATAAAGTGGAGAGTTCAACAAAAAAGAGGAAGATGCCCAATGAGATGGATTGGCACAGTGACAGCAGCAATGGGGCTCAAGTGTAGCAATGGATGGTGCAGGACCCGGCAGTATTAGTGCTTCATTCTGTGTGACTAGGGTCTCTATTAGTGGATCATATTTGATGGCATCTAACAATAAGATAGATAGATAGATAGATAGATAGATAGATAGATAGATAGATAGATAGAAAGAAATCTGGTAGCATAGTGGTTACGAATTGGGCTGCTAATCTCATGGTCAGCAGTTCAAAACTACCGGCGGTTCCGTGGGAGAAAGATGAGGTTTCAACAATTATATATATATCGACTCGACGGCACTTCACAACAAGAACATATATAATTATATATATATAT
>NW_006426380.1:0-1200 GCF_000296735.1 Chrysochloris asiatica | reverse complement strand
CACGGCCTCTTCTGAATCCAGCTTGAACCTCTGGAAGTTCTCTGTCAATGTATGATTGTAGCCGTTTCTGTATTACCTTTAGCAAAACTTTACTCGCTTGGGATATCAAAGAAATTGTCCGATGATTTCTGCATTCCATTGGGTCACCTCTCTTTGGAATGGTCACAAATATGAATCTTTTCCTATCAGTTGGCCAGATAGTTATCTTTCAAATTTCTTGGCAGAGATGAGTGAGTGAGATTTCAATTTTTATTCCATCAATTCCTGGTGCCTTGTTCTTTGCCAATTCCTTCAATGCACCTTGGACTTCCTCCCTGGCTCTTAATCATATCCTACCTCTTGAAATGGTTGAACATTAACCATTTACTTTTGGTGTAGTGACTCTGTGTATTCCTTCCATCTTCTCTTGATGCTTTCTATGTCATTCAATAATTTTCCCAAAGAACCTTTCAATAACGAAAGTCAAGGCTTGAATTTTTTTCAGTTCCCTTAGCTTGAGAAATACTGAGTGTGTTCTTCCTTTTTGGTATTCTGATTCCAGATCTTTGCACATTTTATTACAATATTTGGCTTTATCTTCTTGAGCTGATCTTTAACATTTTCTGTTCAGCTCTTGGACCTCCTCATTTCTTCCATTTGCTTTAGTATCTCTACGCCAGAGAGCAAATTTCAGAGTCTCTTCTAACATCCATTTTGATCTTTTTCTTCTTTTTGTTTTAGTAATGACTTTTTGCTCTCTTTACGTATGATGTTCTTGGTGTCATCCCACAAATCTTTTGGTCTTTGGTCTTTAGTGTTTAATGTATCAAATCTGTTCTTCAGTTGATCTCTGAATTCAGGTGGGATAAATTCAAGGTCATATTTAGGCTCTTATGGACTTGTTTTCATTTTCTTCAGCTTCATTTTGAATTTGCTTATGAGTAATTGATGGTCTGTTCCACAGTATGCCCCTGGACTTGTTTTCAATGATGGTATGGAGCTTTTCCATCTTCTCTTTCCACAGATGTAGTCAATTTGATTTCTATGTATTCCATCTGGCAAGATCCATGTGTATAGTCGTCTGTTATGCTGTCTAAAGAAGGTATTTGAAATGAACAAATCATTGGTTTTTCAGAATTCTATCATGTGTTCTCCAGCATAATTTCTATCACCAAGGCCATATTTTTAAAATATAGATAGATAGATAGATAGATAGATAGA
>NW_006426379.1:0-1203 GCF_000296735.1 Chrysochloris asiatica | reverse complement strand
ACAACTAAGTTCTATTTGTAAATGCTGGTTATGGTGATTATGTGCCATGGAGTCGGTTCCGACTCATAGCGACACTGCACAAGGTTTCTGAGGCTGTAAATCTTTATGGGAGCAGAAAGCCTCATCTTTCTCCCATGGAACAGCTGGTAGTTTTGAACTGCTGACCATGAGATTAGCAGCCTGATTCGTAACCACTAAATAGGAGGAAAGTAAACATCAGAGGATTTGAGCTGCCTGTGGTGCTGTGGGTTAATGCGTCAGACTGTGAAGCCATTTGATCCACAAGGTCAGTGGCTCAAGCTTACCAGCTGCTCCTCAGAAACCCAATACAGGGTCACAATGGGTCAGAACCAACTCAATGGCACTTACCAACAGCAAAAAGGTGGACTGCAAAGTTGTTTGAACTGCAAGATTGGTAGTTCAAGCTCACCACTGCTCCTCAGAAACCTTATACAGGGTCATAATGGGTTGGAACCCACTCAGTGGCACTTAACAACAACAACAAGGTGGACTGCAAGGTTGTCAGTTCAAGCTCACCAGTCCCTCCTCAGAAACCCTATACAGGGTTGTTATGGATCTGAACCAACTGGACAGTACACAATGACAACAACAAGAATGTAATGAAGTAGTTAAGTTGGGATTGGTATTACGGCCTGATTTAGTTTAACACAGGTACCCATATTACCTTTTGATGAACTCTGGTGGCACCGGGCTAAAGTGCTCAGCTGTAACCAAAAGGTCAGCATTTTGAACTTACCAACCACTCAGCAGGTGGCTGTGGTTAAATGCGGCTGAGTTACTTCTAATTAATAGTGGCCTGCACAGGGTTTCCAGTGAGAGCTGGCAGGTTTGTACTGCCATCCTTGCAGTTAGAAGTCTGGTGCTTATTCTGTAGCACCTTGGAAACCTTCTGTGGCAGTTCTATTCTCTCACAGGATCATGGGAAGTCAGCATCGACTCAAAGGGAGCCAGAAGAGGACTTTTTATTAACTTCGTCTCATTTGCAACATTTTTTTTTTTTTTTTTTTTTTACCTCCAAGTCACTAATGAACAGGTCCAATCATTGCTAGCTAGTACTTTCTGAGGTTTCCTCGCAGAATTACAAAATTTACGACCTTTAAGTCAATTCTGATCCATAGCAGCCCTTTAGGACAGGGGAGAACTGTACCATAAGATTTGTAAAACTAAATCTTTAAAGAAGCA
>NW_006426378.1:0-1150 GCF_000296735.1 Chrysochloris asiatica | reverse complement strand
GTTGGACCATTTTGCAGTCTCACCAGCAATGCAGGAATGTCCCAGTCTCTCCAAATCCCCTCCAGCATTTATTGTCCTCTACATTTTTTGATCTTTGCTGTTATTGTTGGTGTGAGATGATATCTCATTGTTTTTGATTTGCATCTCTCTAATGGTTAGTGATCGTGAACATTTCTTCATATGTTTGTTGGCTGCCCGGATCTCTTCCTTCCTGTTCATGTCCTGTGCTCACTTTTAAATTGGGTTATTTGTCTTTTTCTTATAGAGGTGTTGTAGGTTCCTGTATATTTTAGAAATGAGTCCCTTGTCTGATGTGTCATTGCAAAAGATTTTTTCCCATTTTGTGGGTTCCCTTTTTACACTACTGGTGAAGTCTTTTGATGCACATAAGTTTTTAATTTTTAGTATGCCCCACTCATCCATTTTATCTACTTTTGTTTGTGTGGTTTTCAAAATGTTTTGTAGTCTGTGTATTCCCAGAGTTATTGCCCTCACATTTGTCCCGAGTTTTTCATTGATGGCCTTCATAATTCTGGGATTCACATTTAGGTACTTAATCCATGTTGAATTGGTTTTTGTATAAGGTGTGAGGTGAAGGTCTTGTTTCAGTCTTTTGCATATCATTTTCCAGTTCTTCCAGCACCATCTGTTGAATAGACTATCACCTCCCCATGCTATATAGTCAGGTGTTTTGTGAAAAATCAGTTGGCTGTATGTAGACGGGTTAATTTCTGGATTCTTGATTCTGTTCCATTGATCTATGTACCTTTAATTGTACCAGTACCAAGCTATTTTGTTTTGTTTTTATGTATTGAAAAAATTTATATTTAGAATTAGCCAGCTGGACTCAAGTTTGTTGTTGTTGTCAGGTGCCATCGAGTCGGAACCAACTCATAGCGACCCCATGTACAGCAGAACGAAACAATGTCCGATCCTGGACCAACCTAACTACCACTGCCACACTTGAGTCCATCAGTGATGCCACCTGGCCAATCTATCTCGTTAGGGGTCTTCCTCTTTTTCTCTGACCCTCCACCTTACCCAGCATGACATCCTTCTCCAGTGACTGTTCTCACCTGACAATATGTCCAAAGTATGAGAGACAAAGCTTAGCCATCCTGGCCTCCAAGGAGCACTCTGGCTGCACTTC
>NW_006426377.1:0-1155 GCF_000296735.1 Chrysochloris asiatica | reverse complement strand
TTTATCTCTGTGGTTCTGCGTGACTGCTCCGATCCTTCCCCCGCTTGGTCTCACCCAAGATGGCAGCTCCTGGAGCAGCTGAGGGTCCCGGACTAGAAAGCAATGGATTTCTGGCTTCTGCCACAAATCCTTCAGCTGTAAGCCTTCCAACCTTCTAAACATTCCTTTATATGTGGTTCAGAGTTCTGGGACCATCCCCTGTGCCTGTTTGGTCAGGTATTCTATGTTGTTGCTGGCAGAGCTCTTACTGCACTTCCACCCGATCTGCCATCTTGTTTGTTCTTCCCCTGAAATTTTCCTTTTGATGATGGTTGTGACACTATTCCTCTTCAATTTGTCATTCTGGGTATAGCAAACCACATGATTGTCAGATTCAAAATGGCCAATACTAGTCCATTTCAGCTCACTAATGCGTAGGATATAGATGTTTATAGACTCCATTTCATGTTTGACAACTTACAATTTTCCTAGATTCATACTTCATATGTGCCATGTTCTAACTACTAATGGATATTTACAGCGATGTCTCCTCATTTTGTGTAATGCCTCATCAGCAAATGAAGGTCCCAAAGGCTTTACTTCATTGGTGTCATCACAGTCAACTCTACTTTGGGGAGGCAACTCTTTCCCAGGCATATTTTGAGTGCTTTCAAACCTGAGGGATTCATTTTCCAACACTATTCTGGTGCTATTCATTATGTTTCAATAGTCAGTATTCTGGTACTGATAGTATTTCATTGTTATTCATAAGCTTTTCAGTGGCTAAACATTCACAAGTAGTCTGTCTCTCCTTCTAAGTCTGTTTTTATTTTTTAAAATTTTTATTGTGAGGTTTACATGGGAGAACATCAGCTTTATACTCTTCCTATTATATTTCATTTCATTGCAATGATTACAGTCCCCTCCATGCATCATCATATAACCCCAAAGGGTACAACACTCAGGCCCACCCCCCACCCCTGGCTGCCAGTACACAACCCTTCTCCCGCCCTGAGTCCAGTGTCCCCAGCCGCTCCATCTGTCCACGTCATCTTCTCTGTCTCTATTCCTGGTGTCACTGCCTCTCAGGGTAGGGTCCTGCTCTCCACTCTTCTCACTTGATGGTCCCAGGGACATCTGGTCCTGGGCTGCAAAATCAATCACTCTCCTCCTTTT
>NW_006426376.1:0-1192 GCF_000296735.1 Chrysochloris asiatica | reverse complement strand
CGCGGAGCAGCTGGTAGTTTCGAACTGCTGGCCTTAAGGTTCGCAGCCCGATTCGTAACCACTAGGGGGTTATAATCATTGAGATGCAACAAGATGTATGATTTATTGAATGTAAAACCGATTATCTTCTCTGTAAACCTTAACTGAATTCACAATTAAAAGTTAAAATAAAACAAAAACATAATCCATGAAGAAGGCAAAAGGTCATTAAAGACAGGAAAACAAACAAAAAATTCCAAAAAGATGACAGAAGAAACTCTGATATTTGGCCTTGAAGGAAGAGAGACTAAAGCAACTAAAAGAGATGAGGGAATAAAAGAGCTGAACAGAAAATTTCTAACAGCAATTGAACAAAACAAAGCAAACTATTATAATAAAATATGAAAAGACCTTGAGTTAGAAAGCCAAAAGGGCAGAATACATTCAGCATTTCTCATGCTGAAAGAAATAATTGAAAAAGTCAAGCCTCAACTTGTAATATTAAAGAATTCTAATGGTAACACATTGCATGGCAAAGCATCAAAAGAAGATAGAAGGAATGTACAGTCACTGTACCAAAAAGAACTGGTCAATGTTCAACCATTTCAAAAGGTAAAAGAAGGGAAATAATGTTAAGATGCTTGACTGTCTTAGGAATCTTGGTTTCCCTTGCTTACTATTGTAAGATAGACACTTGAAGGTATTAAAATGACTAGCCAACAACACCACTATAGAAAGCTTGTAAGCCCCTCTTCAGCCTATAACTGATTGTTGTTGTTAAGTGCTGTCGAGTCGATCCAACCCATAGCGACCCTGTATAGGGTTTCCAAGGAGCAGCTGGTGAGCTTGAACCGCCGACCTTGCAGTTCAAATGGCTTTGCAGTCTTGCACATTGACCCATAGCACCACACCAGGACTCCTGGTAACAGATTGGAATACATAAAATGGGGATAGAACTTGTGCAGTGAAAGAGGCTTCCTGAGAAGCCTTTGCAGTGTATAAGACCTTAGGTGGAATCCTGATCCCCATCTTCTGAGTGATCTGATCCCCATCTTCTTAGAGATCTGATCCCCATCTTCTGAGACCCTTCTTAGGTGGGAAATTGCCACTTAAAAAGACAAGCAGTCCAGCCTGCAGCAGCTAGAGGAACAGAAGATTCTTCTTGAAAGAAAGACCAGCAGGAAAAATAAAAAACAATAATGGCAGTCTGATT
>NW_006426375.1:0-1144 GCF_000296735.1 Chrysochloris asiatica | reverse complement strand
AGTGAGCTACATGGCAGATAAGTCCAGCAATACTATATACAGAAAGCTAGCCACATGGCATATAAGTCCAACATGTCAATATACAGAGAGCTAGCTACAAGACAAATAAGTGTAACGTTTCCGTGTACAGACAGCTAGCTATTTGGCACGTAAGTCCAACATGTCCATATACAGAGAGCTAGCTATACGGCAGAGAAATCCAAAATGTCCACATACAGAGAGCTAGCTGCATGGCATTTAAGTCCAACATGTACATTTAAGTCCAACATGTCCACATGCAGAGAGCTGGCTACATGAAAAATAAGTCCAACATGACTTATGAGACATGGCATATGAGTCCAACATGTCCATATATAGAGAGGTAACTATATGGCACATATGTCCAACATGTCCTTATGCATTAAGCAACATACATGGCAGAGAAATCCAACATGTCCATATACAGAGAGCAATGTACATGGCAGGTAAGCACAACATGTCCATATACAGAGAGGTAACTACACGGCAGATATTTCCTCTGGGAGAAGGCTATTTGTAGGTGCAAGCATGCCTAACCCAGCTACCCGCTGGCTGTCTACCTGGCCTAGTATCTGCACAGGGCCTAGCATCTGCAACCCCGTCTGCCCCTCCACCCAGCCACCCCAAATACCACCATGACCACCACCACCTGGCCCATTGCTTGGTTCAGAAGAAGCCAGACCCAAAGGGCCAAGACTTGCCTTGAGTGGCCTGGAGAGCCAGCAGCTCCCAGCCTAGGGAGGGCTGAGGCTAGGCCTAAAGCCAGCACTGGCTCCGCCCTCTCTCTCACCGCTGTTTTTTGGGGGTCCCTAGGTAAATCTCTGGGAGGGGGCAGCTCCTCCAGGCAAGAGAAAGAGAGGGAGGGCAGCTGCTGAACCATACACATGCGCAAAAGAAAAAGCCAACAGGGCACCATATTCCCAAGCAGTCACCCATCCAACTACTAACCAGGCCTGACCCTGCTTAGCTTCAGAGATCAAAAGAGACCAGGCGCATTCAGGAGGCTATGGCCTTAGACGTTACAGTTGGCCTCTCAGCTCCCGAAGAGTTCTTCTGGGCGGGCCGGGAAGGGGTGTTTGCGCGGGCCAGCAGGCCCCCCACCCCAAGTGCACACCTGGGATTCCAG
>NW_006426374.1:0-1199 GCF_000296735.1 Chrysochloris asiatica | reverse complement strand
AGTAGATAAAAAGTAAAAGCAGAGAAAACGAAAAGTTAAGCACCTGTGGAAGGAAAGTCAGTACCAACCATCTGTGTCACGGAGCTCAAAAAGGCCAGAATTCAGCACCAGGTACATTGGAAGCAAAGATAAAAAGTGCAAGTAAACAAAAAACTGACCAGCAAACGAAACAGAGTATAAGTAAACAAGGATGATGATAATAAGGACTAACAAGTAGAGTCCAGGTGTGGCTCTGTATAATATACACTGGATTGCTAACCACAAGGTCAGCCGCTCCTCAGAAACCCTATACAGGGCCACTATGAGTCAGAACCGAGTCGACAGCATTTACCAGCAACAACAAAGCTGTTGTTAAGGCTCCAGATCTGTCTGCCAGCAGATAAAGGCAAACAAATTCCTCTTCCTTACTCTAACTGCAGATGGGAAATTGGTTGCTGTTTGCTGTTGTTATAGGTGCCGTCAAGACAGTACCAACTCAGAGTCACCTTATGCACAACAGATCAAAGTAATGCCTGGTCCTTCGCGAACCTCACAATCACTGCTACACTTCAGTCCATTGCTGCTATCACTGCGTCTATCCAGCTTGTTGGGGGTCTTTCTCTTTTTCACTAACCCTCTACTTTACCAAGCATGATGTCCTTCTCCAGGGACTGGTGCCTCCTGATAATATGTCAGAAGTATGAATTATCCTCCTGATAATAAGCAAGAAGTCTAGCCATCTTGCTTCTAAGGAATTTTCGAGCTGTACTTCTTCTAAGATAGAATTATTATTTTGGCAGTCCATAGTAATTTTAATATTCTTCTCTAACACCATAACTCAAATGCATCAATTCTTCGAGTTTTCCTACTTTTATTGTCCAACTTTCACATGCATATGAGGTTGCTGAAAATACTAGGGCTTGGATCAGGTACACCTTAGTCTTCAAACTGACATCTTTGCTCTTGAACACTTTAAAGAGGTCTCATTCAGCAAATCTGTCTAATGCAATATGTCGTTTGATGGCTGCTTCCATGAATGTTGATGGTTGATTCATGCAAAATGAAGTCTTTGACAACTGCAATCTTTTCTCCATTTCTCATGATGTTTTTTATTGGTCCAATGATGAGAATTTTTATTGGCAGAAAGGTTACAATGTGAAGTTCTGGATTAGAGTACAGTGTCTCTCAAGAGAAGATGAAGAGACACTTTTTGTGAAAAT
>NW_006426373.1:0-1127 GCF_000296735.1 Chrysochloris asiatica | reverse complement strand
ACGTCCCTCCCCTAATGCTCTTTTATAGGGTTTCCGAGGAGCAGTTGGTGATTGTGGACTCCTGACCCTGTAACTCAGGTGTCCTTGTAGTGGCACCCCAGCCCTCAGGGCCACGTGGGGCTCCTGCTGAACCTTCTAAGATAAAAGATAATAATAAAAGTAAAGGGGGGACCCAAATGGGGTTCCCCAGTGGGTGCTCGCGGCAGGAGGTGGGCTGTCTGCCCCCGCGCTCTGTGGTTCAGTTGAGCGTGAGGTGAGCTTTTTGCCGGCGCACGCCTGGCAGGGCTGAGGGATGCTGCTCGGTTCAGCGGGGGGCGGGTCGCTCGCTTTTGCGCATCTGGCAGGCCCACAGTACGCGGCTCGGGCAGGCTGGCAGCTGCTTGCCTGTGTTCGCGCCCGGCGGGCCCCGGGAACACACGGGACAACTGGGCAGGGCAGAAGTGGCTCAAGCAGGCCCCGTCCACGCCTGAGGACGTCAGACAGTCGCCGCCTCTCTCCCTTCTGCAGGCTTTTTTATTTTCCTCTTCCTCTCCTAAGCTAACTTCCCTCTGTCCACTGTATGCACAGAAATCCCCCCTTGGGGTAGGTTTCCCCAGTGGTTCTCCCTGTTTGAGTCTCCCAGCCACTGGAGGCTCCGCACGAGCTGGTTCCCGCCCCACCCCCCCAAGCCCAATGGAGCTGGGGATGCCGCGGCGCCCTTCTAAAAATCCTGTAATTCCTTGCACAGTGATTTCTCAAAGAAACGGGTCTAAGTCTCTGGCGCATTAAGATTTACGCGGGCCGTGAGAATGTGAATTCCCACCTGGGAGGCTCAACTCGTGAGCTTCCCCCGCTGATCCCAGAGCCCCCACTCACTTGCACCTCCTGGCCGCCTTGGAAAACTGGAAAATCAATACATCTTGATTGCATGTTTGATCAATTTCAGATTGAAGAAGTTGGTAGAATTCTTCTATTTCAACCTCACTGACTTTAGTGGTTGGTGCATAAATAATAGTGGTATTAACTGATCTTCTCTGTTGTTGTTGTTGTTAAGTGACGTCGAGTCAGTTCTGACCCATAGCGACCCTGTACAGGGTTTCCGAGGGTGTAAATCTTTACAGGAGTAGAAAGCCTCATCTTTCTCCCAC
>NW_006426372.1:0-1200 GCF_000296735.1 Chrysochloris asiatica | reverse complement strand
AATAATCGGAACATGGAATGTACAAAGTATGACTCTAGGAACATTGGAAATTGTCAAAAATGAAATGAAACGCATAAACATCAATATTCGAGGCATTAGTGAGCTGAAATGGACTGATATTAATCATTTTGAATGTGATGATAACATGGTTTACTATGCTGAGAATGACATTGAAGAGGAATACATATCACATTCATCATCAAAAAGAATATTTCAAGATCTGTCTTGAAGTACAATGCTGTCTGTGATAGGATAAGATCCATACACCTACAAGGAAAACCAGTTAATACCACTATTATTTAAATTTACACACCAACCCACTCTGGGTCAGTGAGGATAAAATTGAAGAATTCTACTAACTTCTTCAGTCTGAAAATGACCAACCATATAATCAAGATGAATTGATAATTACTGGCAATTGGAATTCAAAGGTTAGAAACAAAGAGGAAGGATTAGTTGTTGGAAAATATGGCCTTTGTGATAGAAACAATGCTGGAAATCGCATGATAGAATTTTGCAAGACCAATGACTTGTTCACTACAAATACTTTTTTAAAATAACATTAAAGACAAATGTACACCAGATGGAATACACAGAAATCAAATTGACTACATCTGTGGAAAGAAACAGTGGAAAAGCTCCATATCATCAGCCAAAACAAGGGTAGAGGCAGACTGTGGAACAGACCATCAATTGTTCATATGCAAAGTCAGGCTGAAGCAGAAGGAAATTAAAACAAGTCCAAGAGAGCCAAAATACGACCTTGAACATATCCCACTTTAATTTAGAGACCATCTCAAGAATGTATTTGATGCATTAGACACCAATGATGGAAGACTAGAAGAGTTGTGGAATGACATCAAGAACATTATACAGGAAAAAACAGAAGTTCATTAAGATGATAAGAAAGAAGGTAAAAACTAAAATAGATGTCAGAATCAACTCTGAAACTTGCTTTCCAGTATAGAGATGCTAAAGCAAATGGAAGAAATGAGGAGGTAAAATAACTGAATAGAAAATTTCAAAGGTCATCTTGGGAAGACAAAGTCAAATATTATAATGAAATGTGCAAAGACCTTGAGTTAGAAAACCAAAAGGGAAGAACATACTCAGCATTCCTCAAACTGAAGGAATTGAAGAAAAAATTCAAGCCTTGACTTGAAATGTTGAAGGAGTTTATGGGCAAAATATTGAATGATG
>NW_006426371.1:0-1200 GCF_000296735.1 Chrysochloris asiatica | reverse complement strand
GACTTGGCTTATTGGAATTTACAGTCTCGGCTTTTAGGGGAGGTTTTTACATTTGTCTGTGGATATCCAGGGCTCACGTATGAGATTACTAACAAGCATTACTTAATAATCAGATGAGGGACAGTTTGTTATGTCTACTAGGTGGCTAGAGTCTGATCCTCAGAGCCTATGGTTTGGAGATAATGAAATTTTTTAATGAACTTTTTGAAGCTCCCCAGTATAAGGTGGGGACTCCTGGTACGGTGTCATAGGATAAGCACAAGACTGCAAAACACAAGACCAATGGTTCAAACTGACCAGTTGCTCCTCAGAAACCCTATACAGGGTTGGTAGGAGTCAGAATGGACTCAATGGTACTTAACAAGTATAAGGTGGAGTCCTGGTATGGTGCTGTAGGATAAACACTGGATCAATACTCAAGGTTGTTTTGAACCACAAGGCAGCAATTCCAACGTACCAACTGCTCTATACAGGGTTGCTATGAGTCAAAACCTACTCCACACTATTTAACAAGAACAACATATAAGTTAGCGTATAAAGTGGAGGAGCCTCATTCAGCTGGGGCTCAGAGGAGGCATCAGTGATGATTTCCCCTTAGAAAATCCTCCTGGAAGCAGTCCTGACTTAGGCCATGTCTACAACTCACACATGGGAGGTATTTTTCTTGGTGCTACTACACCCAATTGATAGTACACTTCTGCTATCATCATAGCATATATCTCACTAAAAGGTCCTTTTTACTCCATTTGTGCTCTGTGGACCACCTACATTAATTTCACCTGAAGGTCTCTTAAAAGTCAAGCCCTTGCCCTACCTAGACCTACTCAACAAGAACAGAATCTCTGGCCCCAAAATTCAAACCCACTGCCATCGAGTTCCCTCCACCTCACAGTGACTGTATGGGGTACAGTAGAATTTCCCCAAAGATTTTCCAAGGCTGTTAATCTTTACAGAAGCAGATGGCCACATAGTTCTAACATAGAGTGCCTAGTGGGTTTGAACTGCCAGTCTAATGGTTAGCAGCTGAGTGTTTTAACTACTGAGCCATCAGGGCTCCTAGAATCTTTGGAAAGGGGTTGAAATCTGTTTTTGTTTTGTTTTGTTTTTTAATGCTTTTATTGTGAACTGAGTTATAGTTTACATGGGAGAGCATCAGTTTTGCACTCAATCAATCGTACTTTGTTTCAATGCAATGATTAC
>NW_006426370.1:0-1159 GCF_000296735.1 Chrysochloris asiatica | reverse complement strand
AGGCTGTAAATCTTTACGGGAGCAGAAAGCCTCATCTTTCTCCTGCGGAACTGCTGGTAGTTTCAAATAGCTGACCTTGAGGTTAGCAGCCCAACTCGTAACAACTACGTTACCAGAGCTCCTTAGCGCCATACCATAGGGGGCACATATTCCGATCACTCTCCACCCCCTCTTCCGTTCTGCTTGATTTTTTTATAGACTTTATCATTAGCAGTAATCACAAAATCAAATGACATATTGCACTGGATAAATTTGCTGCAGCTGACCTCCTTTAAGTGTTAAATAGAAAAGCTGTTACTTTGAGGACTGAGGTGTACTTGATAGTACTTTCAAATGTTCCATATGAGTGAGAAAGCTGTACAACAAAAACAGAAGACCAGAGAAGAATGAATGCATTTGAAATATGATGTTGGGAAAGAATACTGAATATACCACAGATTTCCAGAAAAACAAACAAATCAGTCTTGGAAGAAGTACAGCCAGAATTGTTGTTATTGTTAAGTGCTATTGAATCTTTTTCAACCCATAGCGACCCTGTATAGTGTTTCCAAGGAGTGGCTGCTGAGCTTGAACTGCCAACCTTAAGGTTCAAACCGACTTTGCAGTCCAGCACATCAGTCCACAGCACCACACCAGGACTCCACAGCCAGAATACTTTATAGAAATGATAGAAGACTTTGTCCCACATATTTTGGACATATTATTAGGAGAGACCAGTCTCTAGAGAAGGACATCATGCTTGGTAAACTAGAAAGTCAGCGAAAAGAGGAAAGCCCTCAATGAAATGGATTGACACAGGGACTCTAACAATTGGCTTACGCACAGTGATGATTGTGAGAATGGTATCAGACCAGGCAGTGTTTCATTCTGTGGGACATAGGGTCACTGTGATTTAGAGCAAACGCAACAGTACATAACAAGGTTGTGTTCATTCACCATACTTATTCAACCTGTATGCTCAGCAAATAATCCGAAAAGCTGGGTTCTATGAAGAAAAACGTGGCATCAGGATTGGAGGAAGACTCATTAACAACCTGCGATATGTAGATGATACAACCTTGCTTGCTGAAAGTAAAGAGGACTTAAAACATTTACTGATGAAGATCAAAGAGCACAGCCTTCGGTATGGCTTACATCTCAGTGTAAAGAAAACAAAAAT
>NW_006426369.1:0-1079 GCF_000296735.1 Chrysochloris asiatica | reverse complement strand
GGCAGATGGGAGAACAATTGGGCATGTTCGAAAGGGCTAAATGGGACAGAGATAAAGGAAGATATATGCACAGCCTTGGAATGGCAAGGCTCTAAGATAAAGGGATTGAGTCATCGTTGGAATGAGGGGGGAGGCGAAATCATGTTAAGATGCTCGACTGTTTTTTTTTTTGTTGTTGTTTGTTTTAATCTTGGTTTCCCTTACATTATAATATAGAGTAGACATTGGAGAGGGAGAGAAAGGAATAGTCAGAAACATCACACTAGAAGGCTTGTAAGCCCGTCTTCTGCCTATGACTAATTGGAATACCTAAAATGGGGCTACAGCATACCCAGTGAACGAGGCTTCGTGCGCGGAGCCTTTGCAATACATAAAACTATAGGTAGAAACTGGAACCACATCCAGCTCTCCAGAGATGAGAAATCTCCACTTGAAAGGATGAGCAGACCAGCCTGGAGCAGCTAGAAGAATAAAAGATACCTCTTGAAAGAAAGACCTGCAGGAAAAATGGAGGCAGATGGGCTGTTGCCACAAGAGCAAACAAATCGCTTCCCTAGAAAACATCAAGGCAAGTGGCCAGGTCCTCTCAACGCAGACCCCCTTCCAAGAATAAGACTCAATGGAAATGCACGCTCTGATTGGTGACCATACACATCACCGATGGGGGAAATGGGGCAAAAGCAGCAACGAAACGGCAAGCTAAGCCCTACAATGTTCAGTGGACTTCTGTGGACCCAGTTGTGGACCTGGTTGGCAAGCCATGTGAGGAGACCTGGGGACTCTTGGGCCAGAGTCAGTGGCATGGCCACGGAGGACTCGAGATCAGAGCGGAGGGAGCTACCAGCTGATGGGAAGACAGGGCATGTGCACAGGAGTGTCCACACTTGCAGATGATACCCACGTGACCTGGACCTGATGACTGGATGATCGGAGCTCAACCAGGAGAAGAAAGAAGAGGGGAGAGAAAAAAAAAAAGAGAGAGAAAGAGAGCTGATACAATCTGATGAACTTGACCTATCCCTATGGAGCAGACTCAAAAGAGGGAACAAATCCTCACAGCAAGAAACATTCACACACAC
>NW_006426368.1:0-1147 GCF_000296735.1 Chrysochloris asiatica | reverse complement strand
ATATCAACCCAAAGGATGAAATATCTTGGAATAAATGTAACCAGAGAAACAAAGGACTTATACAAAGAAAACTACAAAACACTACTACAAGAAACCAAAAAAGACTTACAAAGATGGAAGAATGTACCATGCTCCTGGATAGGAAGACTTAACATTGTGAAAATGTCAATACTGCCCAAAGCAATTACACATATATTGCAATACCAATCCAGAGTCCAATGACATTCTTCAAAGAGGTGGAACAAGCAATTACAAACTTTATATGGAAAAGAAAGAGACCCAGGATAAGCAAAGTACTGCTTAAGAACAAGAATAAGGTTGGAGGCCTGTCATTCCCCGACTTTAAAATATACTACATGGCTACAGTGGTCAAAACAGCTTGATACTGGTACAACGAAAGGCACATATATCAATGGAACAGAATCGAGAATCCAGAAATTAATGCATCTACATACAGCCAATTGATCTTCGACAAAACATCAAAATATGTCCCATGGGGATGGGATAGTCTCTTCAATAGATGGTGCTGGCAGAACTGGAAAATGATATGCAAAAGTCTGAAACAAGACCTTCACCTGATGCCTTATGCAAAAACCAACTCAACATGGATTAAGGACCTAAATGTGAATCCCAGAATTATGAAGGTCATCAATGAAAAATTCAGGACAAATGTGAAGGCACTAATGATGGGAATACATGGACTACAAGATATTTTGAAAACCACATAAACAAAAAGAGATAAAATACATGAGTGGGACATACTAAAAATTAAAAACTTGTGTACATCAAAAGAATTCACCAGAAGAGTAAAAAAGGGAACCCACAGAATGGGAAAAAATCTTTTGCAATGACATATCAGACAAGGGACCCATTTCCAGAATATACAGGAAACTGCAACACCTTTACAAGAAAAAGACAAATTACCCAATTAAAAAGTGGGCACAGGATATGAACAGACACTTCACCAAGGAAGAGATCAGGGCAGCCAACAAACATGCCATTAGAAAGATGCAAATCAAAACAAAAATGAGATATCATCTCCACCAACAATAGCAGCAAAGATGAAAAATGGAGAAGACAATAAAGCTGGCGCGGATGTGGAGAGACTGGGACACTCTTGCATTGCTGGTGGGATTGCAAAATGGTC
>NW_006426367.1:0-1200 GCF_000296735.1 Chrysochloris asiatica | reverse complement strand
ATGGCACTTAACAACAACATATCCAAAAACATCACCATACTTGTTCTTTTGCCTCATAAGAGCCTCACAATATAAGTTAAAATTTCATCTCTTTCCAGAGGCTCAGTATATGCATTATCTCATAAAGGTGGGAAAAAAACTTCTAAAAATCAGACAGATTCCATAGTAAGCAGTGAAGAATTCCAAACCCTTTCTTGTTCTGAATTCTTCTTTACCATAATGCTTCACTTTTATTATTATTATTATTAATAGGACAGGTCCTGTTGAATATCTTATATCACATAACATTTGAGAAGCAATAAATTATAATTTCTCGCTTTTATATTATGCTTCCTCAGAGGAGCTCATCTCACAGGCATTGTCTTATTAATATTCAAAATTCCTCTGAAAAGTAGGTAGAGATTATTATGTTGAGCAGTGATAGAACTGCAAAGAGGAAAAAGTACACTCCAGCTGCCTTTGCTCCTCCATTTGATCTTGAGTTGTAAAAGACAGTAGAAAGAAAATCTAATAGCTGAAATTGAAGCTGATAGGATGAAGAGTTTTAATAGGAGTCTTTCCTGGCACCACTATACCCCTGGCTTCTAAGAAGAGTTTTACATAGAAAGGTTTCATGAAATGTTTTTTAATAAATAAGAATATCTAAGAGTTTAATAATTATGAAACCTCCATTGATCTCTGGCCTTGAGTGCCTTCTCTCATACAGGCACTATTTCACTACAACCAAAGGAAAACTGTTGTTGGTAGCTATTAACTCTATTCAGATTCATGGAGACATCATATGTGCAGTTTTCAAGGTTATGACTTTTCACAATCAAATTGCCAGGCATACCTTTAAGGCATCTCTAGGTGGGTTTGAACTACCAACTTTTTTTGCTAGTAATTAAGCACTTAGCCATTTGTGCTACCCAATAAAGAATAATTTCACCCTGTGTTTATAGTTTGCATATTTTAGTGCTAACGTATGGTACCACACCACACCAGGACTCCATATATATATTGTTGTGGTTAAGTGCCATTGCATCCTGTCATAATAACAATTATAAGGATGACACAAGACTGCAAAGTATTCTGTTACATTTTATTTTAGTTTGCAGTTTCAAGTCATAGCAACAGAGTTTAAACTGCTGACCCTGGGGTTGCCAGTCTAATACTTATCCTACAGTCAAGTAGAACAAATAAAATATAAAGAATTCCTTG
>NW_006426366.1:0-1142 GCF_000296735.1 Chrysochloris asiatica | reverse complement strand
TGGCAGTTCAAGCACACGAGCCACTCCTTGAAAACCCTAATCAGGGTCGCTATGGGTTAGAGCCGACTCAATAGCACTTAACAACGACAACATAACTAAGCCTATAGATATATACACACTCACAAATATATGTATATACACACACATACAGAGACATCAGATGGATTTCCATTGAAAAATGTTTAAATGTCTTAAGGTAGTAATTAGAATTCCTGAGAGCATAGTGGATTACAACATGGACTGTTAACCATAAGGTCAGCAATTCAAACCTATCAGTAACTCCATGGGAAAAATATGAAGCTTTCGGATTCTGTAAAGATTTATAGCCTTGGAAATCCTCCACAGGTTTGCTATGAGTCAGAAACAACTCAATAGTACACAACTACCACAACCACCAAGATAGTGTGATGCTGTAGGATAAGCACTGAACCACAAGGTCAGTTTGAACTACCGGATCAGTGTTCAAACTCACCAGTCACCCTCAGAAACCATATAGAGAGTCTTTATGAGTCGGAACCTACTCGGTGGCACACAATCAACATGGTAATAATTGGAGTCCTAGTGTGGCATTATAGAATAAACACTGGACCACAAAGTCTGTTTGAACTGTAAGATCAACAGTTCAAACTCACCAGTTGCTCCTTAGAAACCTTCTCTAGGGTCACTATGAGTCGGAACTGACTTGAGAGCACTTACTAACAATAATAACAACTTAGGTTACCAAAGCAATATTTCCCATCAATCTTAGCTAATGTAGCCTTGAAATGAACCCATGAATAGATATCACTCTAGCCATTGTTATTCAGATTTATCCTTCATACTAAATAAGTGGAAAACAATAATGCTATCAAACAGGATTTCTGGTCTCACTCTCCTAACTATTCCTCCTTCTGGTATGTCTCATATCTTGTGGCTGTCCACAATCTCTCTGCACTTCCAGGTCTTTGTCTGTGGAAAAACTGACAGACCCCACTGTACCAGAGACCTACTGAATCCAAGAAAATCCCAGAACTTCAGAATAACATGCTTCTCTCACAAGATCTTTATAAAGAGTGGAAGAGCAAAGATGTTAGTTTAAGGACTAAGGTGCACCTGACCCAAGCCATGGTATTTTCAATAACCTCATATGCATGCAAAAGCTG
>NW_006426365.1:0-1113 GCF_000296735.1 Chrysochloris asiatica | reverse complement strand
GACTTTCTTTATTGAAGGATTCTCTGGGCAAATTATTGAGTGATGCAGAAAGCATCAAGAGAAGATGGAAGGAATACACAGAGTCACTGTACCAAAAGGAAATGGTTAATGTTCAACCATTTCAAGAGGTGGCATATGGCTTTCATCTCAGTCTCGAGCTGTAGCTGGTAGCTAAGTGTGCACAATCCAGCCTCTTCAGAACCGTGGTTGCCATTAACATTGTTTGGATTCCTATAATGTTATCTATGCCACTCGTCCTCCACATCCTTCGCCGAACCCAGCCGCCATCACGGTGAAGCTCACGAAAGCCGGGAAAAATCAAAATGATTCCAAGAAGCTGGCTTCTCCGCCCAAAGAGGTAGAAGAAGACAGTGATGATGAGGAACTGTCTGGAAATGAAGAAGTAGAAAGCAGTGGAGAAGAGGCTGTCATTTCTCAGAAAAAAAGGCAAGAAGAATACCACACTGTCATCAAAGAAGGTGGTAGTTTTCCCTGCCAAAAAAGGGAGTTGCCACACCGTCCAATAAAGCAACTGTCACCCCTGGCAAGAAGGCAGCTGCCACACCAGCTAAGAGGACAGTTACAGCAGGCAAAGCAGCAGCAACACCTGGCAAGAAGGGAGCAACCCCAGGCAAAGCAGTGGTGGTGGCCTCAGGTAAGAAGTGAGCTGCTCCTCCAGCCAAGGGGGCAAAGAATGGCAAGAAGGCCAAGAAGGAAGAGAGCAACGAGGAAGATGATGAAGACAGTGAGGAAGATGAGGAGGAAGAGGAGGAATTTGAGCCCATCATGACGAAAGGAGCAGCTGCCCCTCACTTTGATGACAATGATGATGACGAAGACAATGAAGATGATGAGGACGAGGAGGATGATGATGACGACAACGAGGATGATGATGAAGATGATTCTGAAGAAGAGGCCATGGACACTGCACCAGCAAAGGGCAAGAAAGCACCTGCCAAGGTGATTCCTGTGAAAGCCAAGAGTTTGGCTGAGGACAACGATGAGGAGGAGGAAGATGATGATGATGAGGAATAGGACAATGACGAGGAAGATGAGGATGACAATGAAGAGGAAGAAGAAGAGGAAGAACCTGTCAAAGAAGTACCTGGAAAA
>NW_006426364.1:0-1201 GCF_000296735.1 Chrysochloris asiatica | reverse complement strand
GAAATGTTGCACTACACTGCCATGTAGCTAGTTTTGTGTACATGGATATGTTGGACTGATCTGCCATATAGGCAGCTCTCTGTACATGAACATATTGAACTTGTTTGTCATGTCGCTAGCTCTCAATATATGGACATGTTGGACTCATCAGCCATGTAGCTAGCTGTCTGTGTATGAACATGTTCATTCATATGCCTTGTATCGAGCCCTCTAAATAAACACATGTTGGACTCATCTCCATGTCACTAATTCTCCATATATAGACATATTTGACTCATCTGCCATGTAGCTAGTACTCTGTATATGGAAATGTTGTACTACTCTGCCATGTAGCTTTCTTTCTCTATATGGACATTTTGGACTCGTATGACATGCAGCTAGCTGTCTGTACATGGATATGTTGTACTGATCTGCCATGTAGATGAACAAATTGGACTTCTCTACCGTGAAGCTAGATCTCAGTATATGGACATGATGGACTAATCTGCCTTGTAGTTAGTGCTCTATATATACATATGTTGGACTCATCTGCCATGTAGCTAACTCAGAGTATATGGACAAGTTGGACTCATCTGCCAGGTAGCTAGTACTTTGTATATGGACATGCTGGTCTGCTCTGCCATGTAGCTATCTCTCAGTATATGGACACGTTGGACTTATTTGCCATGTAGCTAGAACTCGGTATATGGAAATGTTGCACTACACTGTCATGTAGCAAGTTTTGTGTACATGGATATGTTGGACTGATCTGCCATATAGGCAGCTGTCTGTACATGAACATATTGAACTTGTTTGTCATGTCACTAGCTCTCAATATATGGACATGTTGGACTCATCAGCAATGTAGCTAGCTGTCTGTGTATGAACATGTTCATTCATCTGCCTTCTAGCGAGCCCTCTAAATATATACATGTTGGATTCATCTGCCATGTCACTAACTCTCCATATATAGACATATTTGACTCATCTACCATGTAGCTAGTACTCTGTATATGGAAATGTTGTACTACTTTGCCATGTAGCTATCTCTCTGTATATGGACATTTTGGACTCGTCTGACATGCAGCTAGCTGTCTGTACATGGATAAGTTGGACTAATCTGCCATGTAGGTATTCTCTGTATATGAACAAATTGGACTTCTCTACCATTAAGCTAGATCTCAGTATATGGACATAATGGACTCATCTGCCTTGTAGTTAG
>NW_006426363.1:0-1199 GCF_000296735.1 Chrysochloris asiatica | reverse complement strand
TTTTTTCATGTTTTTATTGTGAATTGAGTGATAGTTTACATGGGAGAATACTGGTTTTACACTCATCTTATTGCATTTCGTTTCTTTGCAATGATTACAATCCCCTCCATGCATTATCATTCAACAGTATTTGCTTCTCTATTCCTTTTGTTTTTTGGGTTGCTTTTTTTTTTTTGATGTACACAAAAATACTCAGGAATATATAAACAACCAAAGGACACATACTGCAAGCTTGTCTTCTGGCTGCCAGCACACAACCTTTCTCTTTCCATGAGTCTAGAGTCCTCAGCTGTTCTATCTCTCCATGTCATTATCTCTGCCTTCATCTCTGGTGTTGCTGCTTCTCTGGATAAGGTCTCACATTCTGCTCATGCTCTTCTTCCTTGATGGTCCTAGGATTCTCTGTTCCTGAAATGTAAGGTTAACAATTCCCCCTTTTTTGTTAAAAGACTTCTACCTTTATAGTTGTGACAATTGCAGTTAGTCATGATAACAATTACTACTGAATCATAAGAATCTTATCCCCACCTCTTTTCACCAGACCTGTCTAGACAAGATGAAAATTATTCAGAGGGGATTCTACCTTCCCTGCACACTCTGAAACTAAACTTCCTCTTGAAAATTTATAAGCCAGTCACTTCATACCTTGTATGTAGTAATGATGAAGTTGCCGTCCCTATCAACCCTGTAAGAGAGGATAGGGTTGATCCTTGATATGAAGACAACTTCTCTCTCAGTTGGTATGTGAACTACTATATCCATAAGTATAGGTCAAGTTCATCAGATTGTCACAATTTACACTTGTTTCCTTTATCAATTTTTTTTTTTTTTTACCTTCCTGTAGTAGAGTTCTGATCGTCAAGGCATCGACCATCAAGCCATAGACCAAATGGATACTATCTGCAAGTTTGGATGTGTTTGTGCATCTCCCCTCACTTCCTATCAGCTGGACACTTAACTCTCAGCTCTAGTCTTCCATGGCTATGTCCTTGTCCATGGACTCAGGAGTCTACAGGTCTCACCATACTTCCTCACCATATACCAGCCTTTCCTCTTCTCTCTCTCATCTCTAGGTCGACGAGAGTCTATGGAATGTGGTCAAACTTAACCCATAATTTCATTGCTACTTTCCCCCAACTTCCATTCACCAGTAGGCCAATGTGCTCACCAGCAAGCTTACATGCCTGCTGGTGTGTTCC
>NW_006426362.1:0-1140 GCF_000296735.1 Chrysochloris asiatica | reverse complement strand
AGCTTGCTTATTCTTGTAATAGCCAGTAATACTGCCATTTTTGTTTTGGATTTTTCCTGATGATCCTTCTTTGAAGATGTATCTTCTGTTGCTCTAGCTGTTCCAGGCTGGTCTGCTTGTCCTTGCTAGTGGGAATGTCCCACCTCAGAAGGTTCTGGATGGGGCGCAGGATTCCACCTAAGGTCCTATGCACTACAAAGACTCTGCAGAAGGCCCATTTCACTGGGCAAGTCCTAGAACCCCTTTTAGGTGTTCCAATTAGTTATAGACTGAAGACGGGCTTACAAGCTTTCTGTAATCATGTTTACCAACATTCTTTCTCTCCAACCCAAGTGTCCATTTTACAATAATAGGCAAGGGAAACCTATTATATAAGACAGTCAAGCATCTTAGTATTCTTTCCCCTCTTCAAACTCTGCCTAGATCCCTGTATCACAGAGCACTGTTCCAAGGTTGAGCATGCATCACTATTTACCTCTGTCCCATTTAGCCCATGTCATATCAGTTTGTGGATAATTTCAGTCCAAGAACACCAAAATTTTCAAAGCCTGTGGTAAAACAATAGCCTGGACCTCTTATTAGCTGCCTACTTTCAGAAACTCCACCTAGACCTTCAACCCGCCTGCCAAGCCAAGCTGTTCCTGTCAGGACCTGCTTGTATTGTCTTTTCTATCTGGCCAACTGCTTGGGAATGATCCGTATCTGTGCCCATTCCTAAGAGAGGTGATCCAACAGAATACGGAAATCATCAAACAATATCATTAATACCACATGCAAGAAAAATTTTGCTAAAGATAATTTAAAAATGGTTGCAATGTTAGGCCCCCTAGTGGCCTAATCAAGTAGGAGACCCCAAAAAGATCATCAGGACTCGAGTTCGATGCAAAAGCAAGAGGTTTATGTACCAACACGCTGGGGTCCACCTTCACAGACTCCTAAAACCAGGAGATAAAGGTGACATTTGCCAACACACTGGGTTCCACCCTCACATAGACTCCTGAAAACAGGAGCTGAGGGCGACCCCGACTCACTATACACACAAGTTTTTATAGGGTTTCAGGGGGCATAATTGCACAGCACTATAGATACAGTTTTTGATTGGTTGACATTTGGCAAAGTATGAGATGTTACAGTTTAATT
>NW_006426361.1:0-1142 GCF_000296735.1 Chrysochloris asiatica | reverse complement strand
ATGGTAATGTTGGATTACTCTGCCCTATAGCTAGCTCTCAGTATATGTACACGTTGGACTAATCTGCCATGTTGCTATAACTCTGTATGTGGAAATGTTGTACTACTCTGCATTTAACTAGCTCTCTGTATATAGACATTTATGTCTCATCTGCCATGGAGCTAGCTCTCTGTGCTTGGATATGTTGGACTGATATACCATGTAGGTTGCTCTCTGTATATGAACATATGGGACTTGTCTGCCATGTTGCTAGCTCTCTGTATATGGACATGTTGCACTCATCAGTCATATTGCCAACACTCTCTATGAACATGTTGGAGTAATCTGACTTGTAGCTAGACTTCTATATATACATATGTAGGACTCATCTGCCATGTAGCTAAGTCTCAGTATATGGATAAGTTGAATTCCTCTGCCTGTGGTTAGTTCTCTCTATATGGACATGTTGGAATACTCTGTCATTCAGCTATCGCTCATTATATGGAAACGTTTGACTCATCTGCAATGTAGCTGGCTCTCATTATATGCACACATAGGACTCATATGCCATGTAGCTAGAAGTCTGTATATGGAAATATTGCAGTACTCTGCCATGTAGCTAGCTCTCTGTATATGGACATATTGGACTCAGGCATGTAACCATCTCTCTCTGTATGAACATGTTGGACTCATCTGTCTTGTAGCTAACTCTCAGTATATAGACATATTGGAATCATTTACCATGTAGATAACACTCTGTATATGGATGTGTTGGATGACTCTGCCATGTAGCTAACTTTCAGTATATGGATATGTTGGACTCATCTGCCATGTAGCCAGAACTCTGTATGTGGAAATGTTGCACTACTCTGCCATGTAGTTAGCTCTCAGTATATGGATATGTTAGTCTCATCGGCCATGTAGCTAGTACTCTGTATATGGAAATGTTGCACTACTCTGTCATGTAGCTAGCTCTCTGCAAATGCACATTTTGGACTCGTCTGCCATGTAGCTAGCTCTCTGTGCACTGTTGTTGTTGTTGTTGTTATGTGCTGTGGAGTCGCTTGTGACTCATAGCATCCCTACACCGCTTTTCCAATGCTGTAAATCTTTATGGGAGCAGATGGCCTCATCTTTCTCCCTCAGAATCACTGGTAGTTTCA
>NW_006426360.1:0-1134 GCF_000296735.1 Chrysochloris asiatica | reverse complement strand
TGGTTTGAACCACAAGGTTGATGGTTCAAGCTCACCAGGCACTCCTCAGAAACTCTTTACAGAGTTGCTATGGGCCAGACCCGACTCAATGGCACTTAACAACAAGAAGCTTATATACTTTAACTGTGTTTGTTTTACAGAAACTACTAATCTGCAAATGGATGCACAGTCAGATTGGCCAAAGGGACTACATTCATGACCATATATAAATTAGCAGATGTTATTTCTACAGACATCTATGTTTGTGCTATAAATACTCCTATACTTATGTTTATCATAGAACAACAAACTTATTTGAGTGGCCAGGTATATCCATCTAAGACGTATGTCAGAAAGGTAAGGAATGAGGAAAACCTGTGAAGGAAATGGATGTGTAAACATGTTGTCTGACCTCTGCCTTCAGATTTGGAGCTTGCATACTTACACAGTTGACTGAGCCATTTCCACAGAAATTATGAGTTCTGTTAGAGGTTGCAGCATGTTGAAGAATCCTGGGACATGAGTGGTGTTTGATATCAATGATTATGGAATGGTAAAACATGTTAGAAAAGTTATACATTTGGGATATCTTTAATCTTCATTAATTAGAAAGAAAAAAAAACACTTAAAATATTTACTCATTATAATAAAACATCACCGCCTTTACTATGGATTGCACTTCAGTGTAAATAAAACAAAAACAGGTCTAATAAATAACATCATAATAAATGGAGAAAGGATTGAATTTGCAGACATTATTTTCCTAAACTCTATAGTCAACACTAATGGAAGCAGCAATCAAGAAATTAAATGATGTATTACACTAGGCAAATCTGCTATAAAAGACTTTTTAAATAAAGTGTTAAAGAACTAAAGGATCATTTTGAGGATTAAGGTATGCCTGATGGAAGACATGGCTTTTTCAATCACCTCATATGCCTGGGCAAGCGTCACTATGAGTTGGAATGACTTTACAGTATCTAATAACAGCATAGAAACCAACCTCATGCTGATCTTTCTAAATGAAATCATTCATGCAACTTGCAAATTTGTGCACTTGTAAATTATTGAATTCATAATATAGACTCAGTTATGGATGTTTGTTAACTTATTTCCTTTTAACAATTCTCTTTCCTTTTTTCAAAAGCTGTCTCA
>NW_006426359.1:0-1141 GCF_000296735.1 Chrysochloris asiatica | reverse complement strand
GGTTATTTGTCTTTTTCTTGTAGAGGTGTTGTAGTTTGCTATAGATTTAGAAATTAGCCCCTTTTCTGATAAATCATTGCAATAAATATTTCCCATTCCATGGGCTACTTTTAACTCTTTTGGTGAAATATTTTGATGCACATGAATTTTATTTTTTAGTATATCCCAATTATATATTTTGTCTTTCTCTCGTCCTTCCTCAAATGGTATCTACATGATTTTCTGAAAGTAATTGTTTAATGGTGAAAATGTCATATTCATATTTGGTGGGGAGTATTACTGGCTCTGAACTGTTGTTTCTTTCATGAAATCTGAAATGTCACTTAAAATCAACAGTTAGAAGATTGACAAATGGAGACATGTTATTAATGGAGTATTAACTCAGGACTGTCTCACAGTGGGTCCTGTGGGCCCTCAAAGAATTCTGTAGCTATTTTTCCAGTTTCAAATGCATAATTTAAATAGACATACTTATCAACTGGAACGGACATCTCAGAACCCCCTTACTGAATGATTGACATATATACTAAGGGCTATTATGCTCTGAAAAGCCAAGTGGGAACCATAGGAGCTGTTCGTACTTAGAAAAAAAATAGTGAAATAGAAGCAACACTGGATTCATAGAGGGAATTAAATGATTAATGTCACTTAATTTAAGCATGCAAGAGTGGTGACTCCCAACTCATCTCCATTTAACTCATCTATTTGGCCTAAGCAAAACTGAGCAGATTTTGGAAAATGTTGGTGGATCATCATACACTTAACTAAATGGTGACTCACAGTGAAGTTACTGTTCCAAATGTAGTTTCATTGCTTGAACACATTAATGTATTTCTTTTTTTTTTCTTTGTTAAACTTTTTATTGTGAATTGGGTGAAGGTAGTTTACAGAGCAGATCATCAATTTGACATCCAACATTTCATACACATTTTGTTTCATCTCACAGATTGTAATCCCCTCCATGTGACATCACTAATGACATTTCCTCCCTGTGTTTCCTGTTTCCATTCTTTCTTTCCTGCCCTTATGATGTTTCCCTTTTTTTTTTTTTTAATGTTTTATTGTGAATTATATGATAGTTTACATGAGAGAACTTTAGTTGTACATTCATTCCATTGTATATGATTTAATTGCCATGGTT
>NW_006426358.1:0-1203 GCF_000296735.1 Chrysochloris asiatica | reverse complement strand
GTCAACATTACACAAAGGTAGCTATAGATATAATGCAATCACAATTCAGATTTCAATATCAGTCTTTAGTAAAATAGAAAAAAAAATCACCAATTTTATGTGGAAAGGAAAGACACCCAAGATATACAAAGTATTACCCCCCCCCAAAAAAAAAAGAACAAAAAAGATGGTGCTTTACCTCCTTGTCTTAAAACCTACTACACAACCACAGTAGTCCAAAGACCTGGTACTAGTACATTTTTTTTTTTTTTTTTTAAACTTAGAGATCAATGGAACAGAATTGTGAGCTCAGAAGTAAATCCATCCATATGTGGTCAGTTGATCTTTGACAAACAGCTGAAACACATTAAATATGAAGCAATAATCTTGAAATAAGACCCATATTTCACATCATGTACAAAAATGAACTCAGGGTAGATCTAAAAATTAAATTTAAAACCTTGAACTATAAAGATCACGAGTGAAAAAATTTAGGAGCTCTAATACATGGCATAAATATCTTATCAAATAAAACTAAAAATATGTGAAGAACAGAAGACAAACTTTATTTCTGGGCTTCCTAAAAATTAGACACTTACATGCCTCATAAGAATAAAATGTGAACGTGTATATTGGGAAAAATAGGGGAACAATGACATCAGGCAAAAGAACAATTTACAAACTCTATCGAAAACATCACTATCACAAGAAAATATAGATAAGTCAATTAAAACCTAGGCAGCTGTCCCTAGTTTGTATGGGTTATGACCCATAGCAAACCAATACACAAAAGAACTAAACACTGCTGAGTCCCGCACAATCATCACAATTGTTGTTATAGGTTAGCTCATTGCTGCTGCCATGATGTAAATTTATTTCACTGAGGGTTTTCCTCTTTTTTGATGATCCTCCATTTTACCAAGCATAATATGCTTTGCCAGGGACAAGTCTCTTCTGATAATATGTATGAAGTATGAAAGAGAAAGTCTCACCATTCTGGCATTTAAGGACCATATTGGATATACTTCTTCCAAGAGAGATTTGCATGGAATTTCAATATTCATCTCAAAACCATAACTCAAAGCATCAATTCTTCTATGGTCTTCCTGATTTATTGTTCAACATTCACACGTATATAAAGTAACTGAAAATACTATGAATTATGGAAAGTAAGCCTTAATACTCAAACTGATATCTTTGCCCTTGATGACATTAAAGAATCTG
>NW_006426357.1:0-1142 GCF_000296735.1 Chrysochloris asiatica | reverse complement strand
TTTTAATCTGTGTTATAAACAAAGGAAAACAAAACAAAACAAAGCAAACAAAACAAAACAAAAATTACATAAAAAATTTTGCCACATATGTGCCTCTTATAATCACTTTACTTGCTGTGGTTCTTTAGAGATAATTTTGTTCGTGATTTCATGAGTACCTTTGACAAAACTCCTTTTATGAGCAATGCCTTTTATAGCCTATCATTTTCTGAAAAATGTTAAAGGCAATACAAGTATACATATAGAGGAATTCAATCATAAGAAAGATAAAATATATCAATGATTAGTATTTATTGCTATTTGTTTTTCACTCAAAGTGATTTTTAAGCCATAAATCACATAAATATTTTTAAGCAGAAATCACATGCCATTTAACAAGTTATTATTTTGTTTTTATAATATTGCTTCTTTCCATTAAAAAGTAAATATATATCCCAGGTTATTCTGGATAATATTTACTAAGGAACTTGATAATGGGAGGTCCTGAGGCAAAGTAGGGTAAGCACTGGACTACTAACCACAAGGGTGGCAGTTCTAGCCCTCCAACCTCCCCAAGTGAAAAAGGTAAGATTTTCTGCTCCCATAAAGATTTTCAACTTCAATAGGTTGTTCACTGTGAGTTGGGAAGGGCTAGATGGTAGTTAACAACAAGAGAGAAGCATAAAAATTGCTGGTCTATAATTTTTTAACAATTCATTTATTTATATTACACTGAAAAACAGCATTGTTATATTTTGATTGTTGTTTTTGATAAATACCAAGTCAGTTCAGACTCACAGCAACCTTATATAGGGTTTCCAAGGAGTAGCTGGTATATTTGAACTGCCAATATTGGGGTTTGCAATCCAGAGATGAACCTACAGCACACTATGTTACATAAATTGCAGTAGGGTGAGACTTATTCCAGAAATACAAGAGCAAACATAATTGAAAAATAAAACACTGTATATAAAAGTAAGAAACGGAGAAATTTCAAAGATGAATACTGTGCTTCTGGTCTGAAGAGGTGAGTACATAGTAATGTTATTCATATATATATATATTGTTGTTGTTGTCGTTGTTAAGTGTCATTGAGTTGACTCCAACCCATAGCAACCCTCTACAGGGTTTCTGAGGAGCAGCTGGTGAGCTTGAACCACCAA
>NW_006426356.1:0-1201 GCF_000296735.1 Chrysochloris asiatica | reverse complement strand
GAATAATAGTGGTATTAACTGGGCTTCCCTGTAGGCACATGGATATTATCCTATCACTTATAGCATTGTACCTCATGACTGATCTGGATATGTATTCTGTAAATTACTGGAATCTTATTTTTTTATCAGTGCCTTCAGTATAATTTAAATTTCTTCCTTCATTACCAACAGTTCTTGATCACATGCTACCTCATAAAATGGTTGAAAATCAATCAATTCTTTTGGAAACAGTAGCTCTAATATTCCTCTCACCTTTTTTTTTTTTTTAAAATTTAAATGTTTTATTGTGAATTATGTGATAGTTTACATGGAAGAACATTAGTTTTACAATCATCCTATCCTATATCATTTCATTGCAGTTGTTACAATGCCCACCATGCATCATCAGCCAATCAAAGAGTATACCCCATGAGCTTGCCCCTCAGTCATCAGCACACAGCCCCTCTCCCTCTCTGGGTCTTGAGTCCCCAGCTGCTCTATCTCTCCACATCATCATCTCTGCCTCCATCTCTGGCATCACGGTTTCTCTGGGTAGGGTCCCACACTGTGCTCTTCTCCCTTAATGGTCCCAGGGACCTCTGCTCATGGACCGCAAGGTCAACTACTCCCCTCCTTTTGCTTCAAAACATCTACCTTTACATTTGAACTCTCACAGTCAGTTCTGATAGTAATTATTAACTATTGTACCACATAAGTGCTATCCCCATATCTTTTCATCAGCCCCACCTAGCCAGATTGGATACTACTCAGTGGAGATTCTACCTTCTACCATGCCCTCTTGATCTAGGCTCCCTCTTGAAAGATTGTAAGCCAGTCACTTCTTGCCTTTGTAGCAACCCCATTTTGGGTAGCCAATGTCCAAGTTTTCCATCCCTGTCTACCCTGTATATCAAAGGTGTGGGAATGGTCCTCATTGTAAAGATTTATTCCCTCTTTTGAGCTACTGCATCGATAGGTGTAGGTCAAATTTATCAAATTGTATCAGATTACTCTTTTTTCCCTCTTCTTTCTTCTTTTAGTTGAGTTGTGATCATTCAGCCATTGAAGCTAGGTCAAGTGGGTGTTATCTGCAAGTGTGGATGTTCTTATGCATACCTCCTCACTTATCAGCTGGACGCTTTACTCTCCACTCTAGTCCTCTGTGGCTATGTGAATGACTCTGGACCTAGGAGTCCCCAGGTCTTGCCATATTGCTGGCCAA
>NW_006426355.1:0-1171 GCF_000296735.1 Chrysochloris asiatica | reverse complement strand
ATTTCTCTATGGTCTTCTTTATTCATTGTCCAGCTTTCATATGCATATGTTGTTGTTATGTGCTGTGGAGTCAGTTCTGACACAGCGACCCTGTACAGGATTTCCGAGGCTGTAAATCTTTACAGGAGCAGAAAGCCTCATCCTTCTCCCACGGAACAGCTGGTAGTTTTGAACTGCTGACCTTAAGGTTTGCAGCCCTCCGATGACTTGGGTTAGGCTTACCTTCATCCTCAAAATGACATCTTTGCTCTTGAACACTTTAATGAGGTCTTTTGCAGCAGATTTGCCTAATGCAATATGTCATTAGATTTCTTGACTGTTGCTTGCATGAGTGTTGATGATTGATACTAGAAAAATTAAGTCTTTGACATTTCAATCTTTTCTCGATTTATGATGATAGTATTTATTAGCCCAGTTGTGAGGGCTTTCACTTTCTTTGTGTTGAGGTGCAATCTATACAGAAGGCTGTAGTTTTTGATCTTCATCAATATTTCATATCTTCTTCACTTTCAAAAAGAAAGGTTGCATCATCTGCATATTCACAGGTTGTTAATGAGTCTTCCTTCAATCCTGATGACATGTTCTTCATATAACCCAGCTTCTTGGATTATTTGCTCAGCATACAGGTTTAATAAGTATCAGGAAAGACTACAACTCTAGTGCATACCTTTTCTGATTTGAAACCATTCAGTATTCCCTTGTTTTATTTGAATGATGGTCCATGTACAGGTTCCTCATCAGCACAATTAAGTGTTCTTCTATTCTTTATAATGTTATCTCTAGCTTGTTATGACCCACACAGTCAAATGCCTTTACACAGTCAATAAAGCACAAGCAAACACCTTTCTGGTATTCTCTGCTTTCAGCCAAGTTTTATCTGATGTCAGTAATATGCTTCATTCCATGTTCTTATCTGAATCCGGCTTGAATTTCTGATAGCTCCATGTAGATGTACTGCTGCAATCATTATCTTGAATTATCTTCAGCAAAATTTTACTTGCATGTGATGTTAATTATATTGTTTGATGATTTTGGCATTCTGTTAGGTCACCTTTCTTTGGAATGGGCACAAATATGGATCTCTTTCAATCAATTAAATGTATTTATTTATATAAATACATATATATTTGTATTTGCATAAATATTTCATATTATACATGTATATATATAT
>NW_006426354.1:0-1116 GCF_000296735.1 Chrysochloris asiatica | reverse complement strand
AGATATTTAAATAAACACAACAAACAAACAATATTATATTGATATTTTATCCATTGATCCTTTTTAAAATACCTTAACCTTATATATAAACAGGCCTATTTATAAATCCATAAACCAACTGCCTTATTTACTGGGCAAAAAAATGTAATTTAGAAGAACCCAATGTCCTGGAGTTCCAATTTTGAAATATGTTGTTTCATTTAGTGGAAGAAAAAGTCATCAAGAACCATCATTCCACATAATTGTGATTACTAATCACCAGGAGAAAATTAGTCATTGCCCAAGAGACATGACCTTTTGAAACAAAATTATTTGTAAGTAGAGTCATCTTAAAAAGACTTAAATTTACACATTTCACCAAATATTTAGACATAGCTCTTTCCATCAAATACCTTGATGAACAGATTTCTATAATAAACAAATACATATTTGCCTCAAAAGTTTTGGACATCGGTAGACATGAAAGTCATGATATTATTGGCAAGATATTATTGCTAAATGTCAACTATTAAAAACAACCAATTCTTAGCCAACTATATTCTTCTTCTTCTTCAGTAGCATGCCCAAGTTATGAGGTACTATAGGGCTTGTACTTTTGATAATAAATATGGAGGAAAACCTTACATAATCAGCTAAAGTTTGGCATTGAGTGATGTCAGATGGTTTTAATTGCAATCACTTAAGAACTTTACCAATTAAGTCATGAGATACTAAGCTATAGTTTGTCCTTATTTTTGATGTGTTCTCATGGACCCTATAATGAACTGTTTCAAAATGGGCAAGTAGTCAGTTGGGTTACCAAAGGAAATTTTATTTAGTAGAGTCAAGAAGCACCTATATTAAAGCAACTCTTTCATTCAGGGTTTTATTTACTTGTTTTCTTTTATTTGTAAAATAAAATAAATAATAATAAGATAGAGAAGCTTTTTAAAAATAAATAATTTATTCTCTCCTAAATGTGGCACTCTAGGACAAGCACTTGACCATAAGGTCACTTTGAATGGCAATGTCCACACTTCAAACTCAACAGCTACTCCTAGGAAACTCTATGAAGGGTCGCTATGAATTGTAACCAACTGGATGACACTTAGCAACAATAACAACAATAAGTCTTTA
>NW_006426353.1:0-1145 GCF_000296735.1 Chrysochloris asiatica | reverse complement strand
CTATGAGTCGGTTCCGACTCGATGGCACCTGACAACAACAACAAGCCCCTAGCTAACATGTCTCCCCTCTAGCCAGTGAATTAATCTTCCTTTCCTCCCACCCCAGAAAGCCATCAAAGAATATTTCATTTAGCATGAAAACTTCTTGTGTTTTAACAATCATGGTCTCATACGATATTTGTCCTTTTGTGATTGACTAATTTCACTCAACATAATATACTCAAGGTTCATCCATGTTATGAGGTGTTTCTCAGATTCATCATTATTCTTCAACTTTGTATAGTATTTCACTGTGTGTATGTACCAAAGTTTGTTTATCCATTCTTCCACTGATGGGCATTTAGGCTGTCTCCATCTTTTTGCTATTATGAATAGTGATGTGATGAATGCTAATGTGCTCATATCTACTCATGCCATGAGTCTTATTTTTGTGGCTATGTGCCAAGTAGAGGGGTTGCTGGGTCCTACAGTGTTTCTATTTCCAACTTTTTGAGTTACTGCTATACTGTTTTCCACAGTGATTGAACCATTTTACAGTCCCACCAGCAATGTAGGAGAATCCTAGTCTCTCCCCATTCTCACCATCATTTGTTGTTTTCTGTTATTTTGAACTTTGCTATCATTGCTGGGGTAAGGTGGTCTCTAATTATTGTTTTGGTTTGCTTTTCTCTAATGGCTGTGATCATGAACATCTCTTCATATGTTTGTTGGCTGCCTGAATGTCTTCTTTGGTGAGGTGTCTGTTATGTCCTCTGCCCATTTTATAATTTTGTCGTTTGTCTTTTTCTTGTAAGATGTGTTGGTAGTTTTCTATAAATTTTAGATTACTTTTTTGTCTGATATGTCATTGCAAAACAAAAATTTCCAATCTGTGGGCTGTCATTTTACTCTTTTGGTGAAATCTTTTGATGTACGTAAGTGACTGATTTTTAGGAGGTCCCAGTCATCTTTTTTGTCTTCTATTGTTTATGTGTTTTTAGTTATGTTTGACAGTATTTATGACATGTATTGTTGTTGCAGTGTTACATGCCTATTGAGTTGGCTCCAACTCATAGCGACCCTGTACAGCATTTCCAAGGAGTGCCTTTAATTTCCCCTTCTTGCCTGTGGCTCTGGTTAAGATTTCCAACACAGTATTGAATAGG
>NW_006426352.1:0-1169 GCF_000296735.1 Chrysochloris asiatica | reverse complement strand
AAGTATTATAATGAAATGCATAAAACCTGGAGTTAGAAAACCAAAAGGCAAAAACATGCTCCACATTTCTCAAGCTGAAAGAAACAAAGAAAGAATTGAAGGTTCAACTTGAATGTGAAGGATTCTATGGAGTCCTGGTATGGCACTGTAGGTTAGTGCACTGGGCTACAAAATTGCTTTGAACTACAAGTTCAGCATTTCAAGTTCACCAGTTGCTCCTTGGATACCCTACCCCATACAGGGTTGCTGTGGGTCATATTTGACTCTATGGCATTTAACAACAACAACATGGGTAAGATAAGGAAGATGGAAGTGGAACCCTACCCAGAGAAGCAGTGATGCCTGAGATGGAGGCAGAGATGATGACGTGGCGAGATGGAGCAGTTGGGTACTTTAGACACAGAGGAGAGGGACTGTGTGCTGATACCGGGGGGCAGGCTTGTAGTGTATACCCTTTGCTTGGTTGATGATGCATAAAGGGGATTGTAACCATAGCAATGAAACGATATACACTAGGATGGATGTAAAACTAATGTTCTCCCATGTAAACTATCATATAATTCGCAATAAAATGTTTAAAAAAAAAAAAAAAAGATGGAAAAAACACACAGTTACTGATCCAGAAGAATTGATCACTGTTCAGCCATTTCAAAAGGCAGTATACATGATATAATCAGGAACCAAAAGTCTTCACACAAAAAAAGTCTAAGCTGCACTGAAGGCATTGGCAAAAAAACAAGGATCGAGGAGTTGATGGACTACAAATTGATGCAGTACTGGAGATAACTCTTCATCTATGCAATATCAATATCTCATGCAAGTAAAATTTTGCTGAAAATAAAATTGGTGGCAGCAATATCAACAGGGAGCCGTCAGAAGTTCGTACGTGGCATGGAATGAAGAATGCCAATGCTAATGGTAGGTGGATTTTGGCTGAAAGCAGAGAATACCAGAAAGATGATGACCTGTGTTTTATTGACTATTCAAAGCCATAATTGTGTGGATCATAAAAATTATGGATGACCTTGAAAATGATGTGAATGTCAGAGCACTTAATTGTGCTCATGAGGAACCTGTTGTTGTTGTTGTTAAGTGCCGTCGAGTCGGTTCTGACCCATAGCGACCCTGTACAGGGTTTCCGAGGGTGTAAATCTTTACGGGAGTAGAAA
>NW_006426351.1:0-1157 GCF_000296735.1 Chrysochloris asiatica | reverse complement strand
AGTTGTACTCCAACAAATTTGAAAACTTAGAAGAGATGGATACATTTTTAGATAAACACGACCTACCTAAACTTACACACAATGAAGTACAAAACCTGAACAGACCTACAACAAAAGAAGAAATTGATCAGGTCATCAAAAAACTCCCAACCAACAGACGTCCAGGCCCACATGGCTTCACAGGTGAGTTCTACCAAACATTCAGGGGAAAACTTTCACCAATTCTATGCAAATTATTCCAGAAGATAGAGGAGGGTGGGAAACTTCCTAATACATTTTATGAAGTAAGCATAACCCTCATACCAAAACCAGTGAAAGATGTCACTAAGAAAGAAAATTATAAACCAATACCCCTCATGAACATAGATACAAAAATTCTCAACAAAATCCTAGCCTACAGAATCCAGCACCACATCTAAAAGATAATACATCATGATCAAGTGGGATTCATATTAGGGACACAAAGATCCTTCAACATTAGAAAAACAATCAGTGTAATCCACTGTATTAATAAGAAAAAAGAAAAGAACCACATGATCATTCCGATTGATGTAGAAAAAGCATTTGACAAAATCCAACATCCATTCCTGATAAAAACCCTCAACAAAGTAGGAATTGGAGGGAAATTCCTCAACATAATAAAGAGAATATATACAAAACCAACAGCCTACATTACTCTCAATGGAAAGAAATTGAAAGCCTTTCCTCTGAGAACAGGAAACAGACAAGAATATCCCTTTTCACCACTCCTATTCAATATTGTGATGGAAATCTTAGCCAGAGGTATATGGCAAGACAGCATCTAATTAAAGGCATCCAAATTGGCAAAGAGGAAGTAAAACTTTTTTCTATTTGCAGACAACATGATCCTATACATAGAAAACCCCGAAGAATCAGTAAAAAAACAAAACAAAACAAAAAAAAACTACTAAACCTCATTGGAAGATTCAGCAAAGTGGCAGGATATAAGATCAACATACAATAATCAGTTGGGTTCCTCTATAGCAACAATGACAGTGCTGAAAAGGACATTAGGAAAGCAAGACCAGTTACAATAGCCACCCAAAGGATGACATATCTAGGAATAAATGTAACCAGAGAAACAAAGGACTTATACAAAGAAAACTACAAAACACTACTACAAGAAACCAAAAAAA
>NW_006426350.1:0-1201 GCF_000296735.1 Chrysochloris asiatica | reverse complement strand
TGTCCAGTAAAGAGCTGTCCGGCATAAAACATCAGTGGCATCCCTGGTGATCTAGCTGTGATCCAGAAGGACTGGGATGGGCGCCCCCTTCCCCACTGCAGCCCTTCTAGTTCATACTGACAGCCTGCCAAGAAACTTGAGCCACAGCTGTCTAGAAGAGTGTCAGGAGAGGCCCGAAGTCCAGCAGGCTGCAGCTAGTTTATGGTCAGGACATCTCTCTGGATCTCATGGCTTAACTGGGTCTGTAAGTCACTCAGCTTCTTCTTCAATCCAGACAGAGCCGAGAGCACGATGGTTTCAGGGCGTAGAGAGCCACAGGACTCCACGTTGTAGTAAAACCTACAAGCAAGCAGCTGGTGAGAGCCATCCAGGAAGCAGGGTACCAGCTTGGACTCTGACATGGGTCAACCCTTTCTCCCTTCTGGTCTAGAATCCTTGCCATCAGAAGCATGACCTTGCCCACTGACTGGCATTCCTTCACCCCCAAATTCATACATACACTAAGTCTAGCTCACTTCATAGGCCCTTAACGAGGCTGAAATTCCCTCAGAAAGATAGTGTAAAAAATCTCAAAAAAAGCTCAAAACACCAATGTGCCCACACTGAGAAGGTGGGATTAAGCAGTGACCCCATGCTAGAGTACTACCTGCCCGCCACTGCCAGATGGCATCAAGCTCCCACCCCTTGCTCAGACCCTTTTGCTCTGGGAGCTGAAAATTTGGATTGGAACAACTCGGGATAACTGGAGGATCCCCCTCCTTACTCAGTGACCCAGATGGATTGAGAAGCTATTGGCTTCTCAATTTATTGGAAGTGTGACTTGAGGCAGAGTGGTTCCCTGACCCCAAACCTGACATTCTCACACACTTGGCCAGGGTCTTACCTCTCTGGCTTGCCGTTGGGGTCATAGGGCGCCTGGGACTCATCCTCATCCAGCTCAGAATACTCACTCTTTGGCCTAAGGTCAAACACAGGTCAGCACAAGGTTGCTATTGGTGCTTTAGGATCTGCTAGCACCTACTGAGTCTGCCCATCTCAGTCACTAGCACCCGCTTCCACACCCAGCTCCCTCACCACCTGCCCACCCTCCTGCCGGTGGGGACAGACCATTCCTCTGGCTTGGGGTACACTGTGTGCCTCAGGGCATTATCTGGATCGTATTCAAAAGCCACCCCTGCCGTAGGGTTCCACTTGGCATGCT
>NW_006426349.1:0-1201 GCF_000296735.1 Chrysochloris asiatica | reverse complement strand
TTTATCTTACTCTATATTATGAAATTAAGCTTCATAAAAGTGGTGGTGATGGTTAAGTGCTGTGGAGTTAGTTCTGACTCAAAGCGACCCTGTACAGGGTTTCCAAGGCTGTAAATCTTTACGGGAGCAGAAAGCCTCATCTTTCTCCCACAGAACAGCTGGTAGTTTCAAACTGCTGACCTTGAGGTTTGCAGCCCGATTCGTAACAACTATGCTACCAGAGCTCCTTAGACCCTAGATAAATAACTAGTATGTGGTCAAGATTCAGTAAATTATCACATACTTGGGTAGGTGGATGGATGAATAGCAGTGGTATTTTAGTTCTCTCACAATTATCCAGTAGCTAATTTTCCTTTTCTGGTAATTACCCAAGCCTTTAATGTCAATCCTTCATTTGCTTGCCTTTTGTACACTTCCCTATTCATGTACATTCCAACTCAAGGAGAAATAAAAAAGAAACTTGCCTTAGCAAGTTTTATTGCATGTTTACCTTTCTTATGGAAGAAAAGGAAATTCAAATCCAAACAAGGTTGCTGAATTATCTGAGGATTTCAATTATTCATGATTTCTCTCTTACAACTCAGCAATTTTGAAAACAAAGATATATAATTAATTCACTTTGCTACTTTCTCTTTTAACAGTTATCAGGCTCTCATTATCATCAAACATAAGGGTCATAGAAGGTCATAAAAAAAAAAAAAAAAAAAAAAAAAAAAAGACCTACTTGCTTTTCTGGTGCCTCAGTGCTATGCTTGATCCTCATGGACGGGTCTTAACTGGGCATCCAGGATCCGCTTGTTTCTGCTTAGCATTTGCTGATGAAAACCATCAGCTTGAATAATGTATCTAATTTTATGGCTGTTTTCTCCAACAGATATTATTTAGTGGTATTAAAACAAGACATTTGTTTGTTTGGTGAGTAGACTATGTCTTCATTATGGAATGTTGAAGTTTTTAAGTATACCCTGGCCTATAATTGTAGACCAGTTGTGTGATCGATTGGCAGATATCCTAATGTAGCAAGACACTACCACATTGGCTCATTCTGTAGCTCTATAAATACTATTAAATATTTGAACATTAAAGTAAATAAACCACTGCAAGTGTGAAAGCCAAACCCTTTTTATTTTATTCTTTCACTCTGTTTCTCACAGTCTTTTTTAGGGATACCAATAAATCTGTTTTAGAAGAAATGCAGCCA
>NW_006426348.1:0-1201 GCF_000296735.1 Chrysochloris asiatica | reverse complement strand
GGGAGTAGAAAGCCTCATCTTTCTCCCACAGAGTGGCTGGTAGTTTCGAACCGCTGACCTTAAGGTTCGCAGCCCGATTCGTAACCACTACGCTATGGGCTTAGGGGGAGACAGATAATATAGACTTTCTGCATGACCATTTGGGGGCTACAAGTACACATACATGGAACTCCTAGAAATTCAAGTGGGATTCAGAAGAGGACATGGAAAGAGAAATATTAGATGTCAGATGGATCTTGGCTGAAAGCAGGGAATTTCAGAAAAGTATTACTGGGTTTTATTGACTATGCAAAGGCATCTTATAGTGTGAATCATAACATATTAAGGAAGATGTTGCAAAGAATGTAAATTTTAGAGCACTTAATTGTTCTCATGTGGAACCTGAACCTAGACCAGGAGGCAGTTATTTACACAGAACAAGTGGATGCTGCTTGGTTAAAAATCAGGAAAGGTGTGCATCAGAGTTGCTGTATTTTTCACTATACTTATTCAATCTGTATGCTGAGCAAATAACCAAAAAACTGGACTATATGAGGACGAACATAGTATGGTTAGAGGAAAACTCATTAAAAAGTTATGCAGATGATACAATTTGCTTACTGAGCATGAAGAGGACTTGAGGCAGGTACTGGAGAAGATCAAAGACTATAGCCTTCAGTATGAATTATACCTTCACATAAATATAACAGAAATCCTCACAACTGGGCCAGTAGGCAACATTGTGATAAACGGAGAAAGGATGGAAGTTGTCAAGGATTCCATTGTCCATGAAAGCAGCAGTCAAGATATCAAACAATGTATTGCCCAGAGCAAATCTGCTGTTAAGACCATTTGAAAGAGTAAAGATGTGACTTTGAGGACTAAATTGCACTTGTACCAAGCCATAGTATTTTAAATCAGCTCATATGCATGTGAAAGAAGGACAATGAATAAGAAAAACCAAAGGAGAATTGGTGCCTTTGAATTAGGATGTTGGTGAAGAATATTGTATATACCCTGGGCTGAGAGCAAGGAAACAAGTCTGTCCTGGAAGAAGTGCAGCCAGAATGCTCCTTAGAAATGAAGATGGTTAGACTTCTGTTGTACTTTGGACAAGAGGAACCAGTCCACAGAGTTCATTATGGATGGAAAAGTAGAGGATTGGCACCACAGAGTTCATTATGGATGGAAAAGTAGAGGATTGGCACCACAGAGTTCATTA
>NW_006426347.1:0-1100 GCF_000296735.1 Chrysochloris asiatica | reverse complement strand
ATCTTAGGACAATAATCTTGGTGGTTCCTCCAGTCTTTATTAGTACAGTAAGTTGGGTCTTTTTTTTTCTTTTTCTTTTTTAAGTTTTTATTGTGAATTGAGTGAAAGTTTACAGGCCAGATCATCAATTTTACATTCAACAAATCAAACACCTTGTTTCATTACAGTGATTACAATCCCCTCTACGTACCATCAGATAACAGTATTTCTCTCTACACATTAGCTCTTTAAAAAAAACAACAAAAAACACCACTGAGGCATATATAATAATTTATGCCACCAAACAGCATATTCTGAAAGTCTGCATCCTGACCACCAGCTCTTAGTCCCTTTCTTTTTATGAATCTAGAGTCCTCAGCTGCTACCTCTCTCTATGTCCCCATCTCTGCCTCCATCTCTGGTGTTGCTGCTTCTATGGATAGGGGTTCAAATTCTGCTTGTGATCTTCTCCCTTGATGGTCCTAGGGTTCTCTGCTTTTGTTATGTAAAAATAACTATTCCCCTGTTGGTTTTTTTTCCACTTGTGAATTTTTTTTTCTTTTGCTTTCTTCCTGTTATGTTTTTTTAAAAAAATGTTTTATTGTGAATTATGGGTTAGTTTACATGGGAGAACATTAGCTTTATATTCATCCTATCGTATATCATTACATTGCCATGTTTATAATCCCCTCCATGCATCATCAACCAACCAAATGGTACACCCTGAAAGACTACCCCATACTCATCAGCACACAACCCTTCTCCCTCTCTGGGTCTAGAGTTCCCAGCCGCTCCATCGTTCCACATCATCATCGCTGCCTCCATCTGTGGCTTCACTCTTTCTCTGGATAGAGTCCCACACTCTGCTCTTCTCCCTTGATGGACTCAGGTGCCTCCGTTCCTGGATTGCAAAATCAACCACTCGCCCCTTTTTGCTACAAAACGTCTACTTTACATTCCCAGCCCTCACAGTCAGTCCTGATAGTAATTATTCACTATTGTGCCACAAGAGTACTATCCCCTTCTCCTTTCATCAGTCCTGCACAAACAGATTGGATACTACTCAGTGGAGATTCTACCTTCCTCCACACCCTCTGGATCTAGGCTCCCTCTTGAAAGCT
>NW_006426346.1:0-1202 GCF_000296735.1 Chrysochloris asiatica | reverse complement strand
TTTTGGTGTCACCCCCTATGATAGTGTCAGGGGGTGTAGTTTGCATCCTCACACACATACCTCCCACCCTCTAGTGGTCACTGGTCCTTTGGCAGCAGATGGTCAGTCCTGATGAATTTGAACCTCCAGCCTTTCAGGTAGAAGTAGAGCAGAGATACATATGTTGCATCAATTTGATTTAGCAAGTTGGGTATAACTAAATAGACTTTTCAGAATTTGACTTTAGCTAATTAAAAAACACACACAACAGTTTCTCTGAGGTATAACTGACATACAACATATTGCATATTTTGAAGTGTACAATTTAATGAATTTTGACATATGTGTATACCCAGGAAACCATACCACAATCAAGGTAATGAACATTTCAATCACCTCATGCCTCTTTGGGATCCTTTCAGCCCCTTCTTGTCATTCCAGTGTTTTTGCCATTGAAGATTAGTTTGCATTTTCTAGCATTTAAAATAAATGAAAGCATATACTCTATACTCGTTTTGTTTTGGTTTTGTTTTGTGGGGGGATCTGACTTCTTTTAATCAGCATAATTATTTTGAGATTCACTCATATTGTTGTGTTTCCAATTTGGGGCAATTACAGAAAAGCTGCTATGAATGTTTGTATACAAATCACTCTATAGAAGGATGCTTTCTTTTCTCTGGAATGGGATAGCTGCATCATATGGTAGGTGTATAAAACTGACAAACTTGTTCCCATTGTGCCATGTCACATCCCACTAGTGGTATATGAGAATTCCATTTCCTACATATTCTCATCCAAACTTGGTTTGGTCAGTCTTTTTTATTTCAGACAATCAAATTCTAGTGGGTTTGTCGTGGTATCTCATTGTGGTTTTAACTTGAATTTCCAGCTGGGATACTTTTATACTATAAGAAGGAAGCATGACATACAGGAGAGCTATTGTCTCTCTTCACAACTTTATGACTTTGGAGATATGATTTAGACTCGCTATGCCTTGGTTTAGTCATCTGATAGGTTGTTCAGATAGGTTGTTACTAAAATTAATGGACATAATGAATATAAAAAACCTTATAAATACGATGCAAGTATTAGGTATTGTCTTAGTTGCTTTTATTGGTGGTGATGGTAGTGTGCCGTGGAATCGGTTCTGACTCATTAGCGACCCTGTTCAGGGTTTCCAAGGCTGTACATCTTTATGGGAGCAGAAAGCCTCATCTTTCTCC
>NW_006426345.1:0-1269 GCF_000296735.1 Chrysochloris asiatica | reverse complement strand
CACACATTAGTCCTCAAACTGACATCTTTGCTCTTCAACACTTTGAAGAGAGCTTGTGCACCAGATTTGCTCAATGCAATACATTGTTTGATTTCTTGACTTCCATGTGTGTGGATGATCCATCCAAGCAAAATGAAGACTTTACCAACTTCAATCTTTTCACCATTTACATGGATGCTGTTCACTGGTATCATGGTAAGGATTTTTGTGTTCTTTATATTGAGATGAAACCCGTATTGAAAGCTGTGGCCTTTGATGTTCATCAGTAAGTATTTTAAGTCCTCTTCACTTTCAGCAAGCCAGATTGTATCATCTGCATGTCACAGGTTGTTAATTGGTGTTATAGGAAAGACAATAGTTGAACATGTAAGCCAGGAATACAAAGTCAAAAAACAGAAGATAATTAAGCCAGGAATGGTGGTGTAACTAGGAGAAAAGACTATCTATCTATCTATCTAAACAGAAGATAATTAAGCCAGGAATGGTGGTGTAACTAGGAGAAAAGACCAAAGGCTCAGGTTAGCTGTTCAGAGTTTAAAAGACAGGAAGTAGAACACAGAGAATGGAGAGAGCTGAGAGCTGGAAAGTTGTGATGACCAAGTTGGTGTCTGCATTAATTCAGTAATGGAGCATCTTGAATCACTATAGATTCTAGGGTGTGTACATGGAGGTAATCCACTAAAATAGAGAAGATCTAAAAGTTATGGAAATTGGTACACCAAGAAATTGGAAGACATGGATGTGGTATGAGTTTATGCCCAGGTGGATCTTGAAGTTACCCTAGATGATGGCATAATATGCAGTGGATGGAGATACTGGGACCTATTGTGCAAACAGGTGGTCCATGGGGTAGAATAAATGAGGAAACTCCAATTGACTCTAACAATGAGAGACATAGTGAAAATCTTAGCTATTCATTTCAGGCAATTCAGCAAAATATAGTTTTGACTACCTTATGTAGGATTAAGCTTGTGTGCTATGAAATATAGTAGACAGTTTGGGTTCAAATACCAGCAGAACAACAAAAAAAGTAGCTTTCTCTAAGGAAAAGTTTTGGTTCTGTTAGACTAGACACAATAAGAATGAATGTGTATTGTGTAATGAATTCTGAATGCGTAGATGATTTTATTAATGTGTAACATGGGTTACAGAGAGCAGAGTAGGATGGTTTAAGAGCTAAGGAGTAATGTGAAGTTAGGACCAGGTCAAGGAGAGAATGGAATATGATCAGGGGCATGATGTAAGGCACAGACTTGAACAAAAACAATA
>NW_006426344.1:0-1183 GCF_000296735.1 Chrysochloris asiatica | reverse complement strand
GGTTTCCGAGGCTATAAATCTTTATGGGAGCAGAAAGCCTCATCTTTCTCCCATGAAACGGCTGGTAGTTTCGAACTGCCAACCTTGTGGTTTGTAACCACTACACTACAATAGAGACATACTAATAATGTCTATCTAGGGGAACTTTTGGAATCAGTGTAGTGCTGAAGGATAAGCTCTGAAGGATAGCTACAAGGTTGGCAGTTCATACCCATTTGCCACTCCTTGAAAACCCTGTACAAGGATGTTATTAGTCAGAACTGACTCGATGACACTTAGCAGCAACAAGAGAGCTTTGATAGACTTTGGAGAGGTAGTGTATGGGAAAAGACTTCATCATGAGGCCCTTTGCTCATTCCTATTGGGACTTGGATCTCCTATTTATGGAGCCCAGTGTGTTATAAAAAAATAGCATTCAGCTGTTAACTAAAAGAAAGGCTGGTAGTTCAAGTCCACCAAGAGGCACTTCAGAAGAAAGGCTTGATGGTCTACTTCTGAAAAATCAGCTATTGCAAACCTTATGGGGCACAGGTCTACTTTGATACATGTGGGACTCCATGAGTCAGAATTGACTCACTGACAGCTGTTTACTTGCTTTTCCTTCTGGTTATTGAAGGAGAGTGATAGACCCAGGGGTACTCTCATTGGGTAGCAGGGCATAACATGACTGCTTTGGACTGAATTGTGTCCCATACAAAATACCGCTGTCAATGCTGTACCTGTCTCATTTGGGCATGGGTTGTCTTTGCTGTGAGGCAGGATTCGTATTGTTGTTGTTGTTGTTAGATGCCATCAAGTCGGTACCAACTCATAGCGACCTTTAGCACAGCAGAACAAAACACTGCCTGATCCTGGGCCAACCTCACTACTGTTGCCACACTTGAGTCCATTGATGCTGTCACTGGCCAATCCATCTCATTGGCTGTCTTCCTCTTTTTCTCTGACCCACCACCTTACCAAACATGTTATCCTTCTCCAGCAACTGGTCCCTCCTGACAATATGTCCGAAGTATGAGAGATGAAGTTTGGCCATCCTGGACTCCCAAGAAGCACTCTGGCTGCACTTCTTCCAACATAGATCAATTGGTTCTTTTGGCACTTTTAGTATTCTCCTCCAACACCATAACTCAAAAGCATCAATTCTTCTATGGTCTTCCTTATTCACTGTCCAGCTTTCACATAC
>NW_006426343.1:0-1201 GCF_000296735.1 Chrysochloris asiatica | reverse complement strand
AAAAAAAGCTAAAGTGGATAAAGAGAAATACTTTTAACTGATGGTATATGGAGGGGATTATAATCAATGTAATGAAACAAGTTATATGAATTGTTGAGTGTGAAACTGATGATGTGTCCTGTAAACTTTCACTCAATCCACAATAAAAACCTTAAATTAAAAAGAAAAGAAGGACATTGAAAGATATATCCTAAAGTACAGTGCTACCAGTGATAGGATAATATCCATACACTACAAGGAAGATCAGTTAATACAACTATTATTCAAATTCACACAGAAACCACTAATGCCAAAATGGAGAAACTGAATAATTTTAGTAGTATGAAATGGATCAAACATATACCCAAGACCCATGGATAATTGCTGGTGATTGGAATGTGAAAATTAAAAACAAAGAAGGATCATTAGTTAGAAAATGTGGCCTTGGTGATAGAAATGGCACCAGAGATTACATGATATAATTTTGCAACACTAATCACTTGTTCAAGGAGCTCTGGTAGCGTAGTGGTTACAAATCAGGCTGCGAACCTTAAGGTCAGCAGTTTGAGATTACCAGCCGCTCCGCGGGAGAAAGATGAGGCTTTCTGCCCCCATAAAGATTTACAGCCTCGGAAACCCTGTACAGGGTCGCTATGGGTTGGAACCGACTCCACGGCACTTAACAACAACAACAATGACTTGTTCATTGCAAATACCTTTTTGTTTTCAACAACAGAAACAATGGCTATGTTTGTGAACCTTATCAGATGGAATATACAGGAATTAAATACGCTGCATTTGCAGAAAAAAAGGTGAAAAAGCTCAATATCATCAGTCAGAAAAAAGCCAGTGCTGAGTGTGGAACAGATCATTAATTGCTCATATGCAAGTTCAAGTTGATTATGAAGGAAATTAAAACAAATTCATGAGAGCCACGTATGATCTTGAGTACATCCCACCTCAATCTAGACACATTTAAATAATAGATTTGACACATTGAACATTAATGATCAGATGAGTTATGGGATGATTTAAGAACATTATACCAAAAAAAAAAAATGTCATTAAAAAAAATAAAGCAGGAGATTAAAGAAAGCACAAATGGAGATTAGAGGAGAATCTGGCAACTTTCTTCTAATGTAAAGTAGATAAAGTGAATGGAAGAAATAATGATGTAAAAGATCTGAATGAACAGAATATTTCAAAGGACAGTTTAACAGAC
>NW_006426342.1:0-1141 GCF_000296735.1 Chrysochloris asiatica | reverse complement strand
GTCACCAGCAAGTTTACATGACTGCTCATGTGTTCCCTTTGTGTTTCAGTCTTGGAGCAGGTTTTGTCTTGAAGGGACTTGATTGCTTGCCTTAATGGTTCCCTGAAGAACAACTGGCTTGTTCTTGTAGTAGCCAATCATACTGCCATTTTTGTTTTGTTGTGTTTTTTTCTCTGCTGATTTTTCTTTGAAGATGTACCTTCTGTTGCTCTAGTTGTTCCAGGCTGGTCTGTGGGTCCTTTCTAGTGGGAATGTCCCACCTCACAAGGTTCTGGGTGGGGTTCAGGATTCCACCTAAGGTCCTACACACTGCAAAGGCTCCACAAGAGACCTATTTCACTAGGCAAGTTCTAGAACCCCTTTTAAGCATTCCAATCAGTTATAGGCTGTAGATGGGCTTGAAAATGTGGTCTTGAGGATAGAAACAATGTTGGAGATCACATGACAGAATTTTGCAAAGCCAATGACTTCATTACAAATAACTTTTTTTAAACAACATAAATGGTGACAATACATATGGACCTTGCCACATGGAATACACAGGAATCAAATCTACTACCTCTGTGGAAAGAGACAGACAGAGAAGCTCAATATCATCAATGAAAATAAGGCTAGAGGCAGACTGGGAGAGACCATCAATTGTTCCTATGCAAGTTCACACTGAAGCTGAAGAAAAGTAAAACAAGTCCCTGAGAGCCAAAAAATGACCTTGAGTATATTCTTCCTGAATTTAGAGACCATCTCAAGAACAGATTTGATGCATTAGACACCAATGACCAAAGACTAGAAGAGTTGTAGAATGACATCGAAAACATCATACAAAAGGTTATTTATTAAAAGATAGGAAAACAAGAAAGTCTAAAATGAAGAGAGACTCTGAAACTTGCTTTTGAATGTTGTTAAAAGTGAACTGAAGATATGAGGAAATCACAGAGCTGAAGCTAAAATTTCTAAGGGGAGCTTGAGAAGACAAAGTCAGGTATTATAATGAATTTATACAAAGACCTGGAGTTAGAAAACCAAAAAGGAAGAACATGCTCAGTATTTCTCAAGTTGAAAGAACTGAAGAAAACAATTAAAACAAAATGGAAGAATTCTATAGGCAAAATACGGAATGATACAGGAAGCATCAAAAGAAGAT
>NW_006426341.1:0-1141 GCF_000296735.1 Chrysochloris asiatica | reverse complement strand
CCCAAGAAAGGTAAAAAAAAAAAAAAAAAAGAACAATTAAAATGTTTCCTCTAGAATGAATCCAAATAAAACTATTGAATAACAACACCCAGTAAATCAGCAAGTGAACAGTATTTACTCACAGGTGCTGGAAACAAGGAAGACTTTACACAAGTGTGCTATGGAGTCCTGGTGTGGCTCTGTGGGTTAATGCGCTGGGCTGCAAAGTTGGTGTGAACTGCAAGGTCAGTGGTTCAAGCTCACCAGCAGCTCTTCAGAAACCCTATGCAGGGTCACTGTGGGTTGGAACCAACTCAATGGCACGTAACACAACAACAAATAAGGACTCAATGATGAGTCTTATAAGAGCCAACCTAGTGATGAGTGAGTTTTCTAAATAATGTCCAAACAGAAGTTTATATTTCCCTTCAAATTCTAACACGCCTTATAACCATCCCAATTCTCCCCTCCAGCAGTAGAAATTGCATTTTGTAATAGACATTACCAGAAAGAGACATGCAACAGCATGGGTATGCCCTCTTCATTTCAGCATTACATATTGATTTTGTTGTACGGTACTGTCCAGTCAGTTCCAACTAATAGTGACCTTATGCACTACAGTGTCCTGGTAAGGTGCTGTAGATAAGCCCTGGACTGCCAACTGTGAGATCTATTGTTCAAACCCACTGGCTCCTTATTGGAAATCCGATACAGGGTTGTGATGTGTTGAAATTGATTCAATGACAATTAGCAACAATAATGCACAACAGAATGAAACACTGACTAGTCCTGCACTATCCTTACAATTGTTGTTGTATTTGAGCCCATTGTTGCTGCTACTGTATCAATCTATCTACTAGGGGATTGTCCTCTTTTTCTCTGAACCTCCACTTTGCCATGCATGATATCATCTCCAGGTATTGGTCCCTCCTAACCACATGTCCAAAGTACGAGAGAAGAGACAGTCTTGCCACCCTTGCTTCAAAGGAGCATTCTGGCTGTACTTTTTCAAAGTCAGATTTTGTTTATTCTTTTTGTTGTTGTTGTTGTCAGGTGCCATCAAGTCAGAACCGACTCATAGCGACCCTATGCACAGCAGAACGAAACAATGTCCTATCCTGGGCCAACCTCACTACCGCTGCCACACTTGAGTCCATCAATG
>NW_006426340.1:0-1202 GCF_000296735.1 Chrysochloris asiatica | reverse complement strand
ATTGTTGTTAGGTGCCATCATGTCGGTTCCAACTCATAGTGAACACTGTAGGATAAACATTGGACTGCTTACCATAAGGTCAGTGGTTCAAACCCACCAGCAGCTCCTCAGAAACCCTATACAGGGTCACTATGAATCAGAACTGACTTTACAGCACTAACAACAACATAGGATTTCCAGGCTATAAATCTTTATGGGAGTAGAATGCCTCATCTTCCTCCCAGGAGAGGCTGATTGATTTGAATGCAGATCTTGAGGTTCCCAGTCTAGTGCTTATCCTACATGTTTCATAGTGACCCTATATAGGGTTTCCAAGACTGTATATCTTTAAGAAGCTGACAGCCTCATCTTTCTCCCACGGAGCCTTGAGTGGGTTTGAACCACTGATCTTGTAGTTAGCAGTCTAGTGCTTATCCTGCAGCACCACCAGCTCCTATTTATTCACATAAATGTTTTAAAAATCACCATTCAAATTTACAATGAATATGGTGTTACTGTATTATTTACTAATGCCATTGTTAAATGATCAACTAGGCTATAAAACTGAGGGTTTAGAAACACTATTGCATAGTCACTGAGACTTCTTTAGTTCGTTTATAATTAAGTTAGAAATCTATATATGTAAGAAGAAAATATTAGGGTGCATAGACTTAATACTCTGTCCTATAGGGTTACTATAAGTGGGGTTAACCTTAATAATACACACCCCTTATGTTGTTGTTATTAAGTGCTATCAACTCAGTTCCAACTCCTAATGACCTTGTATAAAGTTTCCAAGGAGCCGCTGGTGAGTTTGAACAGCTGACCTTGGGGTTCAAACCGATCTGTGGTCCAGTGCATTATCCCACAGCACCACACTAGAGTATTAGTCACAGTCTTACTGGTGATGTAAATTTAAAAGAAAATTTTTTATTCTAGTTTTTTGTTATTGAAAATATACACAGTAATAACATCTATAGCAATTCAAGTTTCTACATGTACATTTCAGTAACCAGTAACCGATGATATGGATTTTAAAATTAGATTTTGCAAACTTTGAATGACATCAGACCTTGAGATTCAAACAGACCTTGCAGTCCAGTGCTTTATCCTACAGAGCCACACCAGGACTCCATAAAGACACCTGTGGTTGGATATTAAAGCCCACCCTAATCCAGTACACATAAGGAGCTCTGGTAGCGTAGTGGTTACGAATCGGGCTG
>NW_006426339.1:0-1189 GCF_000296735.1 Chrysochloris asiatica | reverse complement strand
GAGAAACAAAGAAACTATACAAAGAAAACTACAAAACACTACTACAAGAAACCAAAAGAGACTTACAAAAATGGAAGAATGTACCATGTTCCTGGATAGGAAGACTTAACATTGTGAAAATGTCAATACTGCCCAAAGCAATCTACCTCTACAATGCAATCCCAATCCAGATTCCAACGACATTCTTCAAAGAAATGGAAAAAACAGTTACAAACTTTATTTGGAAAGGAAAGAGTCCCAGGATAAGCAAAGCACTGCTTAAGAGGAAAAATAAAGTTGGAAGCCTCTCACTCCCTGATTTCAAATTTTATCACATGGCTACAGTGGTCAAAACAGCTTGGTACTGGTACAATGAAAGATACAGAATCAAGAATCCAGAAAATAACCCATCCACATACAGTCAACTGATTTTCGACTAAGGGCCTAAGTATATCGCATGGGGACGAGATAGTCTCTTCCACAGGGGGTGCTGGTACAACTGAAAATGATATGTAAAAGACTGAAACAAGGCCTTTAGCTCACACCATATGCAAAACCCAACTCAGCATGGGTTAAAGACCTAAATGTGAATACCAGAATAATGAAGGCCATAGATGATAACAATGGGACAAATTTGAGGACTCTAATACAGGGCACTCTTTCTTCCTAGGTAGGCCCAGTATCAGGCAGTGTTTCGTTCTGCTGTACACAAGGTCACTATGGGGAGGTGTGGACTCGATGGCACCTAACAACAACAACAACAACAATACAGGGCACACAGACTTCCAAACATTGTGAAAATTACACCAACGAAAGAAGACAAAATAGATGGTTGGGACATACTAAATATTAAAAACGTATGTGCATCAAAAGACTTCACCAAGAACAAACAAGATGGCAAATTGGGTGGAAGTGCAGTAAAGAGCTCCGCCAGCAACAATACAGAATACCCGACCAAGCAGGCTCAGGGGATGGTCCCAGTACTCTGAACCACATATAAAGGAATATTTAGAAGGTTGGAAGTTTTACAGCAGGGGAATTTGTGGCATTTGCATTGCATAAGACCATAGGTGGAATCCTGGTCTCCATCCAGAATTTTCTGAGGTGGCAAATTTCCACTTGAAAGGACAATCAAACCAACCTGGAGCTGCTAGAAGAACAGAAGATACTTCTTGAAAGAAAGACCAACAGGAAAAAAAAAAAAAAAAAA
>NW_006426338.1:0-1201 GCF_000296735.1 Chrysochloris asiatica | reverse complement strand
CCCCACCTAGACAGATTGGATACTACTCAGTGGAGATTCTACCTTCCTCTGTGCCCTTTGGATCTAGGTTCCCTTTTGAAAGCTTGTAAGTCAGTCACTTCTTGCCTTTGAAACCCCCGCATTTTGCGTAGCCAATGTCCAAGTTGCCCATCCCTGTCTACTCTGTGTATGGAGGGGGTGGGAATGATCCTTGCTGTAAAGATTTGTTTTTTCTTTTGAGCTACTTGTCCTCTACTTTTTTGATCTTTGCTCTTATTGCTGGTATGAGATGATATCTCATTGTTGTTTTGAGCTGCATCTCTCTAATGGCTAGCGATTGTGAACATTTCTTCACATGTTTGTTGGTTGCCTGGATCTCCTCCTTGGTGAAGTGTCTGTTCATGTCCTGTGCCCATTTTTTTTTTTCCATGTTCTATTGTGAATTATATGATATTTTACATGCGAGAACTTTAGTTTTACATTCATTCCACCATATATCATTTCATTGCCATGGTTCAAATCCCCTCCATGCATCATCAACTGACCAAAGGGTATACCCTGTAAACCCGCGCCCTACACTCCCTCCCCTCCCCCCATTCTTCAGCACACAGTCCCTCTCTCTCTCTGGATCCAAAGTCCCCAGCTGCTTCATCACTCCACATCATCATCTCTGCCTCCATCTCAGGCATCACTGCTTCTCTGGGTAGGGTCCCACTCTCGGCTCTTCTCCGTTGATAGTCCTAGAGACCTCCGCTCCTAGACTGGAGAGTTAATCACTCCTTTCCTTGCTACAAAACATCTACCTTTACATTTCCAACCCTCACCATCATTCCTGATAACAATTATTCACTATTGTATCACAAGTGACCCTTCTGCATTTCATTTCATCAGCTCCGCCTAGACAGATTGGATAGTATTCACTGGAGATTCTACCTTCCTCCATGCCCCTAGCTCTAGGTTCCCTCTTGAAAGCTTGTAAGCCAGTCATTTCTTCCCTTTGTAGTACCCACCCCCCCCTCCCATTTTGGGTAGCCAATCCAAATGACAATTTACAAAGTCAGAGATTCCAGTCTTCCCAGAGGTACTCTGAGAGAAGTTTTGGTGAGGCAATCTCTCTTTTTTTTTTTTTTTAATTAAATGTTTTTATTTTGCATTGAGTGAAAGTTTGCAGGGCACATCATCAGCTTCACAGTCAACCATTCATATAGCTTGTTTCATTACA
>NW_006426337.1:0-1159 GCF_000296735.1 Chrysochloris asiatica | reverse complement strand
GTGTAGACCACGTGTGCATCAGAGTAGCACTTTGCTCCATAGGGTTTTCAGTGGGGAATTTTTTACAGAAGTAGATAGCCAGGCCTTTCTTCCAAGGCACCTCTGGGTGGATTCAAACCTCCAACCTTTCATTTTGCAGCTGAGCAGTTTAGTCATTTGCACCATTCAGGGATTCCCTCTTTTACATGCTCTTAACACAGATTGCTGTGTTTGGGGACAGCCTGAAGTGTTGCCCTGAACGCTGAGAGTTGGAATGTGCGGTAACGCTTTCGAGCTCTCAGTTCTCACTAAACACACCTATTATGCTCCGTGTCTGGATGTGTTCTGTCTTTTGCCTGGTGGCCTGTGGTTGCCATGGATATAGCTTTGTCTTTAGAGGCCCATAACCTAGGAGGATTTAAGTAAATCCTGACGGGGCAATGTTTCTATAAAGCTAAAAAAACACAGTGGACTTTCTTAATTCCAAGAAATCCTTAACCAGTCCTGAACTCATGACTCAAATAATGTCAAAACCCTCAGACTTTACTTGCCAAAACTTAGAGGGGCACACATTTTACAAAACCTCAGAATGAAGAAGATGAGGTCCTTTGATAGGATTTCCCAGTGGAGTGTTTTGGACAAGATAAAGTTACATTTTATTTTGGTCAATGCTTATTTTTTCGAATACTTCTTGATATGCTGTTTCTAAGATGTGTCATATTCCAGCACATAAATGAACCTGTGTTTCCAGCAAACAATAGTTGGTTCTGTCTGACAGGTTAGACATGAGGACATTTGGTAATTTGTAATGACTATGTTGTTGTTCTTGTTAAGTGCCATCGAGTCAGTACCGACCCATAGTAAACTTATGCGCAGCAGAATGAAACACTGCCCAATCCTGGGCCAACCTCACTACTGTTGCCACACTTGAGACCATTGATGCTGCCACTTGGCTAATCCATCTCATTAGGGGTCTTCCTCTTTTTTTCTGACCCTCCACCTTACCAAATATGATATCCTTCTCTAGTGACTGCTCCTTCTGATAATATGTCCGAAGTATGAGAGACTAAGTTTGGCCATCTTGGCCTCCAAGGAGCACTCTGGCTGTACTTCTTCCAGAATGGATCTATTGGTCTTTTGGCAGCTCATGGCACTTTCAGTATTCTCCTCCAACACCACA
>NW_006426336.1:0-1202 GCF_000296735.1 Chrysochloris asiatica | reverse complement strand
TCAAAATGTATTGATCACTACTGGAGATAAGAATGCAAAGGTCAGAAATAAAGAGGAGGATCCATGGCTGGAAAATATGGCCTTGGTGAGAGAAATGATGCTGGAGATCCCATGATAGAATTTTGCAAGACCAATGACTTCTTCATTGAAAATATCTTTTTTAACATAAAAGACTCTATGTACATAGGCCTCACCATATGGAATGTTATCAGCCAAAACAAGGCCAGGGCAGACCATCAATTGCTCATGTGCAACGTCAGGCTGAAGCTGAAGAAAATTAAAATACGTCCACAAGAGCCAAAATAATAACTTGAACACATCCCACCTGAATTTAGAGATCATCAGAAGAACAGATTTGTGGTATTAGACACTAAAGACTGAAGACAAGAAGAGTCACGGGATGACATCATATAGGAAGAAAGTAAAAGGTCATTAAGAAGACAAGAAAGAAGGAAAAGAATAAAATGGACGACAGAGGAGACATCTTCTGAAACTTGCTCTCCAGAGTCAAAATGCTGAAGTAAATGTTAGAAATGAGGAAGTAAAAGAGCTGAACAGAAAATTTCAAAAGGCAGCTCAAGAAGACAAAGTTAAATGTTATAATAAAATGTGTAAAGACCTGGAGTTAGTAAACCAAAAAGGAAAAACACATTCATCATTTGTCAAACTGAGGAAACTATAGAAAAAACTCAAACTGCGACTTGCGATATTGAAAGATTCTATGGACAAAATATTGAATAATGCAGAAAGCATCAAAAGACGATGGAAGGAATACACAGAGCAACTGTACCAAAAGGAAATGGTCAATGTTCAGCCATGTCAAGAGGTAGCATATGATCATGAGCCCGTGATACTGAAGAAAGAAGTCCAAGGTGCATTGAACAAGGTGCAAAGAACAAGGAATTGAAGGAATACAAAGTGAAAGCTTTCAACAAATTGACGCAGCACTGGAGGCATTCACTCATCTCTGCCAAGAAATTAGGAAGACAATTACATGGCTAACTGGCTGGAAGAGATCCATATTTATGCCCATTCCAAAGAGAGGTAACCCAACGGAATGTGGAAATCACCAAACAGTATCATTAATATCACATGCAAATAAAATTTTGCTAAAGACAATCCCAAAACAACTGCAACCATGGCATCAGGATTGGAAGAAGACTGATTAACAACCTGCAATATGCATGCTAAAAGTGAAGAAG
>NW_006426335.1:0-1202 GCF_000296735.1 Chrysochloris asiatica | reverse complement strand
AGAAAACTTGTAAGCCCATCTTCAGCCTATAACTGATTGGAATACCTAAAAGGGATTCTAGAACTTGCCCAGTGAAATAGGCCTCTTGCAAAGTCTTTGCAGAGTATAGGACCTTAGGTGGAATCCTGAGTCCCTTCCAGAACCTTATGAGGTGGGACATTCCCACTAGCAAGGACAAGCAGACCAGCGTGGAACAGCTAGAGCAACAGAAGATACATCTTTAAAGAAAGGTCATCAGGAAAAACCACAAACAAAAATGTCAGCATGACTGGCTACAGCAAGAATAAGCAAGCTGTTTGCTGGAAGCCTACAAGGCAAGCAATCAAGTTCCTTCAGAACAAACTCACCTGTAAGACTGAAACTCAAAGGGAACACATGAATAAACATGTAAGCTTGCTGGCGATCACTGGTGAGTGGAAGAGGGGGAAAAGCAGCAATGAAGAAATGGGCTGAGTTCAGCCACAGTCCATTGACTCCTGTTGACCTGGAGATGAGAGAGAGAAGAGGAAAGGCTGGTTGGTCCAAACTGTGGTGAGATCTGGGGACACTTGAGCCCATGGACAAGTGCATAACCATAGCAGGCTAGCGCTAAGAGTGAAGCATCCAGCTGATGTGAAGTGAGGGGAGATGCACAAGAACAACCACACATGCAGGCAGTACCCATTTGACCTAGTTTCAATGGCTTGATAATCAGAACTCGACTAGAGGAAGATTACAACAACAAAACAAAACAAAACAATTTTTTTTTAATCAAGGAAACAAAGGTTGTTGTTGTTGTTAATTGCTGTCGAGTCGATTCTGACCCATAGCGACCCTGTACAGGGTTTCTGAGGCTGTAAATCTTTATAGGAGCAGAAAAACTCATCTTTCTCCCGTAGAACAGCTGGTAGTTTCCAACTGCTGACCTTATAGTTCACAGCCCAATTCGTAATCACTACACGACAAGAGCTCCTTAGTGTGAATTGCTACAATTTGATGAACCTGACCTATACTTATGGAGGTAGTAACTCTAAATACCAACAGAGAGGGAAGGAGTCTTCATATCAAGTACCAATGTTATCCCCTCTGTACACAGGGTAGATAGGGACGGGCAACATAAATATTGGCTACGTAAAATGAAGGGGTGATATAGGCACAAAGTGACTGGCTTACAAGCTTTCAAGAGGGAGCTTAGTTTAAGAGTGTAGGGAGGAAGAAAGAGT
>NW_006426334.1:0-1121 GCF_000296735.1 Chrysochloris asiatica | reverse complement strand
AAACATTTTGAAAACTACACAAGCAAAAGTAGACAAACCAGATGATTGAGACATACTAAAAATTAAAAACTTGTGTGCATTAAAGAGTAAAAAGGGAACCCACAGAATGGGAAAAAATCGTTTGCAACGACACATCAGACAAGAGACTCATTTTAAAAATATATAGGAAACTACAACACCTCTACAAGAAAAAGGCAAATAACCCAATTAAAAAACGGGCACAGGACATGAATAGACACTTCACCAAGGAGGAGATCCAGACAGCCAACAAGCATATGAAGAAATGTTCACAATCACTAGCCATTTAGAGAGATGCAAATCAAAACAATAATGAGATATCATCTCACATCAGCAATAATAACAAAGATCAAAAAAGTAGAGGACAGTAAATGCTGGCAAGGATGTGGAAAGACTGGGACACTCCTGCATTGCTGGTGGTATTGCAAAAGGGTCCAACCTCTTTGGAAAGCAATATGGCACTTCCTCAGAAGGTTGGAAACAGAAATACCTTATGATCCAGCAATTCCTCTACTTGGTATATACCCACAAGAAATGTGAGTCATAACACGAGAAGATATACGCACACCAATGTTCATAGCAACACTATTTACAATAGCAAAAAGATGGAGACAGCCTAAGTGCCCATCAACTAAAGAATGGATAAACAAACTGTGGTACATAAAAACAATGGAATATTATGCTACCTTGAAGAATAACAAGGAAGCTGCAACCCACTGCATAACATGGATGAACTTTGAGGACATTATGTTGAGTGAAATTAGTCAGTCACAAAAGGAGAAAACCTGCATAGGAAGAACAAGGCAGATGGGAGAACGATTAGGCAGGTTTGCATGGGCTAAGTGGGTCAGAGGTACATAATGCTGTATGTACAACCTTGGAACAACAGGGCTGTGGGATACAGGGTTTGAAGCATGGTTGGAATGGGGAAAAGGGGGAAAACAATGTAAAGATGCTTGGCTGTCTTTTGAATCTTGGTTTCCCTTGCATACCATTATAAAATAGACACTTAAGGGGGAGAGAAAGGAATTGCAAGAAATATCACCATAGAAAGCTTGTAAGTCCATTTTCTGACTATAACTGATTGGAATACCTAAAATGGG
>NW_006426333.1:0-1093 GCF_000296735.1 Chrysochloris asiatica | reverse complement strand
ATTGACTGGGTGGGTTTGAACTGCTGGTTTTTGGTTAGCAGTTAGCATTGTGCCAACCAGGCTTCTCTAGATATAGATGTTGTTGTTGTTATGTGCCGTGGGGTTGGTTCCGACTCATAGCGACCCTGCACAGGGTGTCCAAGGCTGTAAATCTTTACGGGAGCAGAAAGCCTCATCGTTCTCCCGTGGCACAGCTGGTAGTTTCGAACTGCTGACCTTTAGGTTTGCAGACCGATTCCTAACCACACAGCTACCAGAGTTCTTTCTAGATATAGGTGTTGTTTTTGTTAAGTGCCGTCGAGTCGATTGAGACCCATAGCGACCATCTGTAGGGTTTTTTGAGACTGGCAATATTTACAGATGCAGCCAGCCCCTTCTTTCTCCCAAGGAACACATGGTGGGTTTGAATCTTGGAACTTTTAGTTAGCAGCTCAGTGCCTAAACCACAGTAATACCAGGGCTCCTTAGGGGACAAGGTCAACCAAAACCAAATCCACTGCCATTAAGTTAATTCCAACTCATAGTGAGCCTTTTTGGTCAGAGAAGTACTACTCCATATGGTTTCTGAGACTGTAAATCTTTACAGATGCAGACAGCCTCATCTTTTTCCATCAGAACACCTGGTGGATTTGAACTGTTGAGCTTGTGAGTAGCAGCCCAATGCTTGACCGACTATGCCACCAGGGCTCCTTTAGGGGGCAGGGTAGGATGAGTGAATTTTTGAGGTGACGTCAGAGGTATTGCGGGCAATGCGCAGAGGCTCTCTGGGTAGGGGATTCTTCCTACTCTGACTATCCTCTCCTGAAGGAGTGAGGATTCCTTTCCTGCTTCCTTGGGGACAACAGGTCTATTCCTTTACACTAGATTAGATGATGTTCATTCCATTCTGGAAGTTGGGAGAAGAGCAAGCCAGTGAATTGAGCACCTGATGGTGTCAGGGAAGATGCTATGAAATGTCTGTGGTCAGAAGGACCGGAGGGACTATTATCCCCAGTTCACAGATCCAGAAGTCCTGCAACAGAGGAAAAGGTCCTGACTGGATGTCAGATATGTTTAGCTAAGTTGTGACAAGAATTTAATTTTCTTCTCTAGG
>NW_006426332.1:0-1202 GCF_000296735.1 Chrysochloris asiatica | reverse complement strand
TTTATTGTGCCAGGAACAACAAATTCAAGAGGGATGGCATTTTTTTCATCATCAAAAAGAATATATCAAGATCTGTCTTCAAGTACAAAGCTGTTTTTGATAGGTAATGAACATATGCCTTCAATAAAAACCAGTTAATATCACCATTATTCAAATTTATGCACGAAACACTAAAACCAGTGATAAAATTGAAGTATTCTTCTACCTTTTTCAGTCTGAAATTGATCACATATACAATTAAGATGTATTTCAAATTACTGGAGCTAAGAATGTGAAGGCTAGGAACAAACAGGAAGTATTAGTAGTTGGAAAATATTTTATTGGTAATAGAAATAATAGTGGAGATAATATGATAGAATTTTGTAAGACCAGTGATTTATTCACTACAAATGCCTTTTGTTGTTGTTGTTGAGTGCTGTTTAGTTGGTTTCCACTCATAGTTACCCTGTTTGGGGTTTCCAAGGAGAGTCTGATGAGTTTGACCTGCCAACCTTGTGGTAGCTGGCCAGTACTTATTCTAATGTGCCATATTAGGAACTAATATCAACAGATGAAATACACAAGAATAAAATTGACTTTATCAGTGGGAGGAAATTGAGGTAAAGTTCAATATCATAGGTAAAAAGAAGACCAGGGACCAACTATGGAACAAGCCATTAATTATTCATATGCAAGTTGAGGTTGAAGCTGAAGAAAATGAAAACAATACCACAAGACCAAAACATCACCTTTACCTTATACAACCCATTTACAGACCATCTCAAAGAAATAGTTTTATGCATTAGCCACTAGTAATCAAAAATCAGAAGATTTGTAGTATGACATCAAGAATATCATACAGGAAGAAAGCAAAAAGTCATTATAAAGACAGAAAAGGAAGGAAAGATCAAAATGGATGCCAGAAGAGACTCTGAAACATGTCTTATGTAGAAATGCTAAAGCAAATTGAAGAAATTATGAAGAAAAAGAACTGAATAAAAATTTCAAAGGGCAGATTAAGAATACAAAATAGTATAATGAAATGCTCTAAGACCCAGAGTTAGAACACCAAAAGGGGGAAATATGGTCAGCATTTCTGAAAAAGAAAAGGAAAAAAAAAAAAAAATCAAGTCTCTGATTGAAAAATTGAACGCTTCTATAGACAAAGTATTGAATGATGCCGAAAAAAATCCAAAGAATACACAGAATCACTGAATCAAAAA
>NW_006426331.1:0-1141 GCF_000296735.1 Chrysochloris asiatica | reverse complement strand
TGGAGAAGGATATCATGTTTGGTAAGGTGAAGGGTCAGAGAAAAAGAGGAAGACCCCCCAATGAGATGGATTGGAAAAGTGGCAGCATCGATGGACTCAAGTGTGGCAACAGTAGTGAGGTTGGCCTAGGATTGGGAGTGTGTCATTCTGCTGTGCATAAGGTCACTATGAGTTGGTACTGACTCGATGGCACCTAATAACAACAACAGTACAAAATTGTAAGCCCATTAAAATTACAATGATATGAAATAAATATGGGTACACTCAGCTATTAACTGAAAGGTTGGTGGTCCAAATCCATGCAGAGTCACTTCAGAAGAAAGACCTATTGATCTACTTCCAAAAAAATCAGTCATTGAAAATCCTATGGAGTATATTTCTGCTCTAACATACATGGAGACTCTTTGAGTAGTTGTTGTTGTTGTTAAGAGCCATCGAGTTGGCTCCGACCCATAGTGACCCTGTATAGGGTTTCCAAGGAGCAGCTGGTAAGCTTGAACCACTGACCTGCATGCAGTTCAAACAGCTTTGCAGTCTGGCCCATTAACCCACAGCGCCATACCAGGACTTCAGAAATGACTACAGTCATCAGGAAAAAATAACTATAAAGAGACACTCCAAGATAATGCTTGTTGTTCCTGTTAAATGCCATCAAGTCAGTTTCAACTCATAGTGACCCAGTTTCTGAGGAGCAGCTGGCAATTTTGAACCACCGACCTTGTGATTCCAACCGACCTTGCAGTCCAGGGCATTGTTCTACAGCGCCACACCAGGACTCCAAGATAATATTAGTAATTCTGTTACAGTGGTGGAATTATAAAAAAAAAAAAAACACATAAATAACATTTGTTATTTCTGAATTTTCTGGTCTTGTTTTGAGAAAAAAAATAAGGAAATGTGAAAAGCCCCCCAAAACTGTATCACTTTGAATCTCTGACACTTTAGGAACCACGAGACAAAAACAAAGCTATAAAAAGCAAGAAAGGTTAAGATCAGCCCACACTTTTCCTTTTTCATTGTGTCAAAACTTCAAGCAATCTGTCTTGATTATATTAAAAATTTGTCCTCACTGTCCTCCCTCCCACCAAAAAAAAAAAAAAAAAAAGAATAGAAAAAAAAGAAACCCGAGGTGAATTTTGCT
>NW_006426330.1:0-1203 GCF_000296735.1 Chrysochloris asiatica | reverse complement strand
ATACCATGGACAGCCAGAAAAACAAACAAATCTTTCTTTTTTATATATGTATTTAATTTTCCATTGTGAATTGAGTGAAGATTTATAGATATGATCATCAGTTTTACATTCAATAAATCACATATTTTGTTTCATCTCAATGACTGCAATCACCTTCATGTAACAACACTTGTCCCACTATCTCCATGTGGTGATCCATGTACAAATATCCTCTGTCAAAATATACATGTGTATATATCTCCCATTCTTCCTCCCAAACCTACAAACAAATCACAACAAAAATGCTCTTTAGAAACATGAATTGTAAGATGTTGTTTCATATATTGGACTTGTTACCAGCAGGGACCAGTTCCTGGAGAAGTTGAATGTGGATTCCAGCAAAATGCAGTCTTTGACATCAATCTTTTGTCCAATTATCATGATGTCATATACTGGCCCAGTTGTGAGGAGTATTGGTTTCTTTACAATGAAGATAAAACCATACTGAGGCTGTAGTCTTTGATCTTCTTCAGTAAGTACTTTAAATCCACTTTGCTTTGTATCATCTGTATATCACAAGTTCTTAATGAGTCTTCTTCCAATCCAGGAATAACTCCAGGATGCCACATTCTTCTTCATGTAATCCATCTTGGATATTTTGCTCAGCATACAGATTGAATTTGTATTGCTAAATACCATCCAACTATGTTGAAATAATACAGTCCTTGCACACACCTTTCCTAATATTAAACCATTCAGTATTACTTTGTTCTGTTCAAATGACTCTGTCTTGGTGTAGGTTCCTAATGAACACAACAAAGTATTCTGGAGTACATGTTCTTTGCACCACTATTCAGTTTGTTATGTACTTTTGTTGTTGTTAAATGCTGTCGAGTCGGTTGCAACCCATAGCTACCCTGTATAGGGTTTCCAAGGAGCAACTGGTGAGCTTGAATCACCAACTTTGTGGTTCAAACTGACTTTGAAGTTCAGCACATTAACTCACAGTGCCAAAAATCTCTTTGCATAGTAAATGAAGCACTAGTAAATTTCTTTTTGGTATTCTCTGCTTTCAACCAAGACCCACTGATGTCAACAATGATATTCCTCATTCTATGTTCTCTTCTGTATCCTTTTTGAGTTTCTGGCAGTTCCCTGTTGGGTGTGTTGTTGACGTTGATTTTTTAATTATCTGCAGCAAACATTTTTACTTGCATACAGCAT
>NW_006426329.1:0-1145 GCF_000296735.1 Chrysochloris asiatica | reverse complement strand
TTTAAGGTATTCCAATCAGTTATAAGCTGAAGGACTTACAAGCTTTCTATTGTGATGTTTCTGGCTATTCCTTTCCCACACCCCTAAAGTGTCTATTTCACAATGGTAGGCAGGGGAAATCAAAATTAAAAAGATAGCCAAGCATCTTAACATTATTCCCCTCTTTTACCCTTTCAAACCATGTTTCAATCCCAGTATCCCGAAGCCCTGTTGTTCCAAGGTTGTGTATACATCATCATTTACATCTGTCCCACTTAGCCCATGCAAACCTGCCTAACTCTTCTCCCATCTGCCTTGTTCTTCCATTCCCCTCCAGCTTCTTGTGTACTGCCCACCCACTCCCAGCACCCAAGCTATCCTGTGTCTGTTCCCTACCCTGTGCTCCATCTTGCCCTCTCTCCCTCCCCTTCTCTCATCCCATACATCCTGGTAATCAGCACTTATATATATAGTTTGTTTGGGGGTTTATTTTGCCCCTTTTGGGTGGGTTCTTTTTCTTAGTCTTTTTAAAATAATGGTCCTTTTTAAAATAATGCAGTATTTCTCCTTTTGTGACTGACTAATTTTACTCAGCATAATGTCCTCAAAGTTCATTCATGTTATGCGGTGGCTTGCAGCTTCCTTGTTCTTCAAGGTAGCATAATACTCCATTGTATGTACCACAGTTTGTTTATCCATTCTTCAATTGATAGGCATTTAGACTGTCTCCATCTTTTTGCTATTGTAAATAATGCTGCTATGAACATTGGTGTGCATATATCTACTCGTGTTATGGTTCATATTTCTTGTGGATAAATACCAAGCAGAGGAATTGCTGGATCATACGGCAATTCTATTTCCAACCTTCTGAGGAAGCGCCATACTGCTTTCCAGAGAGGTTGAACCAACCATGTTGCAATCCTACCAGCAAAGCAAGAGCATCCCAGTCTCTCCACATCCTCACCAGCATTTATTGTCCTCCACTTTTTTTTTTGTTTTTTTTTATCTTTGCTGTTATTGCTGGTGTGAGATGATATCTCATTGTTGTTTTGATTTGCATCTCTCTGATGGCTAGTGATGGTGAATATTTCTTCATATATTTGTTGGCTGCCCAGATCTCTTCCTTGGTGAAGCGTCTGTTCATGTCCTGTGCCCATTTTTTAATT
>NW_006426328.1:0-1089 GCF_000296735.1 Chrysochloris asiatica | reverse complement strand
AACCATGGCAATGAAATGATGTACAATGGAATGAATGTAAAACTAAAGTTCTCTCATGTAAGCTATCATATAATTCACAAGAAAACATTTTTTTAAAAAAAGATAATTTCCCTGCTTTTTGTGTGGGTGCTTGTTCTTAATCTTTTTTTATCTATATATTGAAAATTATTTTAATGCCATACATTACACAGAAAATTACTATAAAACAAATTTGTGTGTGAGATAGAAAGCTGTCAGCCTAATCCAATAAGGGCTTTCCTTTTTTCCTTTCTCTTTTTATGTCTATGTATGTGTGTGAAACTTATCTCAAGTGTTCTTTGCTCTTCAAAATAACATAGAAACAATACTTTTCTGAAAAATAGGTCTTCCTATTACCAAAATCACTAGAGAACACAAAGGCTTTCCATTTTTTCTGGGTTTCAAGCTGTTGAAATATTGTCCTTATTCCCTAACCTCCACTCTATGTATTTAAATTCACTTTTATTGGATAGTTGTACAGCTGAATTGGGAGGACATTGCCATTTTCATACATTTTTCATTTTAAAGTGATTGGGGACATTAAGAAGATACTTTTGTAATTGGACTTCCTAAAGGAGTACCTGAAATTACCTTTTTTATTATTATGATTGTGAATTATGTGGGTTTACATGGGAGAACATCAGTTTTACATTCATCCTATTGTATTTAGTTTCATTGCAATGATCACAATCCCCTCCATGCTTCATCAAATAACCAAAGTATACACCCCTCAGGCCTGCCTCCAGCCATCAGCACACAGCCCCTCTCCCTCTCTGAGTCCAGTGTCCCCAGCCGCTCCATTTGTCCATGCCATCATCTCTGTCTCCATCCCTAGCGTCACTGCCTTTCTGGGTAGGGTCACACTCTCCTTTCTTCTCACTTGATGGTCCCAGGGACCTCCACTCCTGTGCTACAAAATCAATCACTTCCCTCCATTTGTCAAAAAACATCTACCTCTACATTACAGACCCTCACAGTCAGTCCTGATGGCAAACATTCACTATTGTACCATAAGAGTCTTATCCCCATTTCCTTTCGCCAGCCCAGTCCCAAAAGATGGGAAATCATTCA
>NW_006426327.1:0-1203 GCF_000296735.1 Chrysochloris asiatica | reverse complement strand
GCTTCATAAAAAGTATTAGGAAGTTTTCCATCCTCTTCTATGTTCTGGAATAATTTGAGTAGAATTGGTGACAGCTCTTCCCTGAATGTTTGGTAGAACTTACCAGTGAAGCCATCTGGGCCTGGACTTCTTTTGGTTAGGAGTTTTTTGATGACCTGATCAGTTTCTTCTTTTGGTATGGGTCTGTTCAAGTTTTCTACTTCATTCTGTGTAAGTGTAGGTAGGTTGTGTTTTTCTAAAAATGCATCCATCTCTTCTAAGTTTTCGAATTTGTTGGAGTACAACTTTTCATAGTATTCTGTTATTATCCTTTTGATTTTGTTTGGTTCCATTGTAACATCACCTGTGTGTTTTCTAATGGGAGTTATTTGTGTCTTCTCCCTCTTTTCTTTTGTTAGGTTTGCCAACATTAATCCTTTCAGATAACCAGCTTCTTGTCCTGTTGATTCTTTCTATAGTTTTTCTGTTTTCTATCTCTCTTTTTTTTTTTTTTCTGCTCTTATCTTTGTTGTTTCTTTTCTTTTGGTGAGTGTAGGTTCTTCTGTTGGTCAGTTTCTAATTGTTGGAGATGCTATGCTAATGTGCTAATTTTGGTTCTTTCTTCTTTTTGGATTTGCACATTTATCGCAATAAATTGTCCTCTCAGCCCCACTTTCGCCATGTCCCAAAGATTTTGGTATGTTGTGTTTTCATTCTCATTTGTTTCTAGGAACTTCATGAATTCACATTTAATTTCTTTTTTTACCTAGTCACTTTTCAGCAGGATATTTTTCAGTTTCCATGTATTTGACTTTATTGCCTTAGTCTTCTTGTTGATTCCTAGTTTTATAGCATTGTGGTCTGAAAAGATGCTCTGTAGTATTTTGATGTTTTTAATTTTAGGAGGCTTGCTTTGTGACCTAACACAAGGTCTATTCTGGAGAATGTTCCATGTGCACTGGAGAAGAAAGTATATTGTGCTGTTGTTGGGTTGAATGCTTTGTACACGTCTACGAGGTCAAGTTGGTTGATTGTGCTGTTTAGTTCCTCTGTAACTTTTTTGCATTTCTTTCTGGTTATTCTGTACTTTTTCAAAAGTGGCATACTAAAATCCCACTATATTTGTAGATTTATCTATTTCTTTCTTCAATTTTAGTAAGGTTTGCTTCATATATGTTGGTGCTTTTTCATTGGGAGCATAGATATTTATTATGGCTATGTTGT
>NW_006426326.1:0-1203 GCF_000296735.1 Chrysochloris asiatica | reverse complement strand
TTTCTCCTGCGGAGCAGCTAGTAGTTTCGAACCGCTGACCTTAAGGTTCACAGCCCGATTCGTAACCACTACGCTACCAGAGCTCCTTAATCCACCTCATTAAGGGTCTCTATTTTGGCAAGCATGATGTCCTTTTCCAGGGACTGGTCCCTCCTGATAATATGTCGTCCAAAGTATGAGAGACAATGTCTAGTCATCTTGGCTTGCACTTCTTCCAAGACAGATTTGTTTGTTCTTCTGACAGTCCATGGTACCTTTAATATTCTTCTCTACTCCTTAACTCAAATGCAACTATTCTTCTACAAGCTTCCTTATTCATTGCCCAGCGTTCACATGCATCTTAGGTTACTGAAGATACCATGGCTTGGGTCAAGAGCACCTTAGTCCTACTGGCATATTTTGATCTTGGACATTTTCAAGAGGTCTTGTGTAGCAGATTTGCCTAATGCAATGCATCCTTCGATTTCTTACTGCTGCTTCCATGAGTGCTGATGGTGAATCCAAGCAAAATGAAGTCTTTGACAACTTCAATCTTTTGTCCATTTATCATGATGTTTTTTATTGGTTCAGTTCAGTGGTGAGGATTTTTGTTTTCTTAATATTGAGGTTCAACCCATACTGAAGGCTGTCAGTATTTTAAGTCCTCTTAACTGTCAGCATGCAAGATCGTATCATCTGCATAATCGCATTATAAGCAGTTAATCCCAATTCTACCTGGTGCCACAATTGTGGGCAGATGGGGAACTAGTGCCTACAGCAGAGGGCAATGTTGAAGCCCACAGGTCAAAGATCCCAGCTCCCCTGAGGGAAATCTGCTCTAATTGTGCCCAGAGGTCAGTTATGCTCCTGACCACAAGAACATCATCATCACCAGTGTGGAGCCCTGGGAGTCTGTTGAGATGGAAGGCAAGACTATTTATTCATGTTATACATGTGAGCAACCTTCTCCATACTGCCAGCCTTACTAGGACATCTGTCCTCTACTGAGTGCAGGGTCATAGGAGCAGAAGGAAGACCCTAGGAAAAGCCTTTAACTAAATCCCTATTGTGCCATTTCCAAAATAAGAGTTTCCTACATACTTTTGTCTGTATGCCTGAATGTCTAACAACCAGTATAGAAAGAGATTTCCTTCCCAAACTAGGTGCCCATGTCTTTCTAACCTCACAGATGCTGTGAGCTTCAGTTTAACAACTATATATATA
>NW_006426325.1:0-1148 GCF_000296735.1 Chrysochloris asiatica | reverse complement strand
AGTCCAACATATCAATGTACATAGAGCTAGCTACATGCAGACGAGTGCAAAATGTCCATATACAGAAAGCTAGCGAAATGGCAGGGTTAGTCCAACATTTCCATATACAGAGTTCTAGCTACAAGGCAGATGAGTCCAACTTGTCTATATAAAAGGGCAAGCTACAGGTCAGGGTAGTGCAACATTTCCATATACAGAGTAATAGCTTCATGGCAGATGAGACCAACATGTCCATATATTGAGAGGTATATACATGGCAGATCAGTCCAAAATATCCAGGCAGAGAGAGCTAGCTACATGACAGACATGTCCAAAATGTCCACATACAGAGAGCTAGCTCTATGCAGGGTAGTGTAACATTTCCATATACAAAGTTCAAGCTACCTAGCAGATGAGTCCAAAGTGTTCATATACTGAGAGGTAGCTACATGGCTGAGTAGTCCAACATGTCCATATAAAGAGTACTAGCTATATGGCAGATGTGTCTAACGTGTCCGTATACTGAGAGCTAGCTACATGGCAGACAAGACCAATAAATTCATATACAGAGAGCTAAATACTTGGCAGATCAGTGCAACATATAGATGTACAGAGAGCTAGGTACATGGCAGACAAATCCAAAATTTCCATATACAGAAAGCTAGCTATATTGCAGGGTAGTGCAACATTTCAATGTACATAGTTCTAGCTGCAAGGCGGATGAGTCCAACTTGTCTATGTACAGACAGCTAGCTTCATGTCAGGGTAGTGCAACATTTCCATATACAGAGTTCAAGCTACAAGACAAATGAATCCAACTTGTCCATATACTGAGAGCTAGATACATGGCAGAGTAGTGCATCATTTCCATATATAGTTGTCAAGCTACATGGCAGTTGAGTCCAAAGTGTCCATATACTGATAGCTACCTACATGTCACATCAATCCAACATATCCATGTACAGAGAGCTAGGTACATGGCAGATGAGTCCAAATGTCCATATAGAGAGCTAGCTATATGGTAGCGAAGTGCAACATTTCCGTATACAGAGTTCTAGCTACATGACAGATGTGTCCAATGTGTTCGTAAACTGAGAGCTAGCTTCATGGCAGAGTAGTCCAACATTTCCATAAAAATGGTACGAACTACATGGCAGATGAGTCCAACA
>NW_006426324.1:0-1175 GCF_000296735.1 Chrysochloris asiatica | reverse complement strand
CCAAGAATCCCCAGGTCTTGCCACATTGTGGGCCAACCAGGTCTTCACCCGGGTTCACAGAAGTCTATTGAACGGTGTAGGGCTTAGCTCGCCGCTTCATTGCTGTTTTTCCCTCACTTCCCCTTATTGGTGATGAGCGTGGTCACCAATCAGAGCATGTATTCCCATTGAGTCTTAGTCTTGGAAGGGGGTTTGTACGACCACTTGCCTTGATGTCTCCGGGGCAAGCAAATTGCTTGTTCATGTAGTAACAGTCAGTGTGCCTCTAGTGTGCTGTATTTTTTCCTGTAGGTCTTTCTTTGAAGAAGTATCTTCTGTTTTTCTAGCGGCTCCAGGCTGGTCAGCTCGTCCTTTCAAGCGGAAATTTCCCATCTCTGAAGATCTGGATGTGGTTCAGGCTTCCACCTGTAGTCTTATGTAATACAGCGGCTCCACAGGAAGCCTCCTTCACTAGGCATGTTGTAGCCCCATTTTAGGTATTCCAATCAGTTATAAGCAGAAGACGTACTTACAAGCTTTCTATGGTGATGTTTCTGGCTATTCCTTTCTCTCCCCTTCAATTGTCTATTTATAATGCAAGGAAAACCAAGATTCAACAGACAGCCAAGTATCTTATCATTGTTTCCACCCTTTTCCCCATTCCAACCATGTCTCAATCCCTGTATCCCAGAGCCCTGTTGTGCCAAGGTTGTGCGTACATCATTCTTTACCTCTGTCCCACTTAGCCCATGCAAACCTGCCTAATTGTCCTCCCATCTGCTTTGTTCTTCCATTCCCCTCTCCCTACTTGTATATTGCCCCCCTCCCCAGCATCCAAACTATCCTGTGTGTATTCCCTGCCCTGTGCTCCACCTTCCCCTCCCTCCCGTCACCCACCCCCAACATCCCAGCAATCAATAAAGAATTCCCCTCAACCCCCATTTAGTATGGGTTCTTTCTCTTAGTCTTTTACAGTAGTGGTCCTATGCAGTTATTTCTCTTTTTGTGACTGACTAATTTCACTCAACATAATGTCCTCAAGATTCATTCATGTTATGTGGTGGCTTGCAGCTTCCTTGTTATTCTTCAAGGTAGCATAATATTCCATCGTGTGTATGTACCACGGTTTGTTTATCCATTCTTCAGTTGATGGGCACTTTGGCTGTCTCCATCTTTTTGCTATTGTAAATAGTGCT
>NW_006426323.1:0-1161 GCF_000296735.1 Chrysochloris asiatica | reverse complement strand
AACAACAACAACAACTTGACTTGTTTAAAGACTTCACATCAGTTTGAACTCTACTATTACCTGGAGTCCTGGTGTGGCACTGTAGGATAAGCACTGGACTGCTAATTTCAAGGTCACAGAGTTGGGACTGACTCAATGGCACTTAATAACAGCACAGTGTTGCCAGTTAAAATCCACCCAGTGGCACCATGGAAAGAAAGCTTGGTGATCGGCTTCTTATTAAGTTATTCAGTGCCATTGCTGCTAATTGTGGTCCAGTCGGTTCCGACACATAGCAGTCCTAGATAGGGTTTCCAAGGCTATAAATCTCTGTGGGAAAGAAAGCCTTATCTTTCTCCCAAATAGAGGCTGGTGGGGTCGAACTGCCAACCTCATTATTCACAGTCTATTGCTTCTCTGCAGAGCCAGTGTGCTCTGTGAAGATTGTTGTGCTGTTTTGTTATGTGCCGTGGAGTCGGTTCCGACTCATAGCAACCCTGTACAGGGTTTCTGAGGCTGTAAATCTTTACAGGAGCAGAAAGCCTAATCTTTCTCCTGTAGAACAGCTGGTAGTTTTGAACTGCTGAACCTGAAAACTCTATGGAACCATCCTACTCTGTTGCATATGGGGTTGCCATGATTTGGAATCAACTTGAGAGTAATGGGTTTTGGTTTTGTGATCTTCTTGGAAGGAGCCTTTGGGGTACAGTGGTTAAGTGCTTGGCTGCTAACCAAAAGGCTGGTTTGAATTCATCCAAGGAAGAAACATTGTGTTTCTGTAAAAATTTTTCACAGCCTTGGAAACTATGAGGTAGTTCTACTCTACCCTAGTTCCTCATCCCCAAATGACACTCACTCCACCAGAGGGCACCACAGCTGAGGACTTTCCCATACACCAGCAAAGGAGCTAAACTATTCTTGTTCTTAAGTGAATTCTAATAACCCTAAGGCTCCGGTGAACAGTAACCTGCTTGAGGCCAGATACTCAGGGGTCAGGCTGGGGCTCCAGGCTGCTAGTCAGACTCCAAAACTTGTGCTCCCAATCACTATGTTGTACCACCTCTTGAATATATTTGTTTTTTGTGTTTTTTTTAATGTTTTATTGTAAATTATGTGATAGTTTACATGGGAGAACATTAGCTTTACATTTATCCTATCGTATATCGTTTCATTGCCATGTAC
>NW_006426322.1:0-1203 GCF_000296735.1 Chrysochloris asiatica | reverse complement strand
TTCAACACTTTAAAAAGGTCATGCACCACAGATTTGCCTAATGCAATACGTCGTCTGATTTCTTGACTGCTGCTTCCTTCAGTGTTGATAGTTGATCCAAGAAGAATGAAGTCCTTGAAAACTTCAATCTTTTCTCCATTGATAAGAATGTTGTTTATTGGTCCAGTGGTGAGGAGTTTTGTTTTCTTTATATTGAGATGCAATCCATAACAAAGGCTGTGCTCTTTGATCTTCATCAGTAAATGTTTTAAGTCCTCTTCACTTTCAGTAAGCAAGGTTGTATCATCTTCATATCACAGATTATTAATGAGTCTTCCTCCAGTCCTGATACCACGTTTTTCTTCATAACCCAGTTTCTTGGATTATTTGTTCAGCATACAGATTGAACAAGTATGGTGAAAGAATACAACCCTGTCGCTCACTTTTCGCAATTTTAAACCATTCAGTGTCCCCATGTTCTGTTTGAACAACTGCCTCTAGGTCCAGATTCTTCATGTGGACAATTAAGTGTTCTGGAATATTCATACTTGTCTATAGCTTGTCATGATGAACAAAAAAGAAAACCTTTGTATAGTCAGTAAATCACAGGTAAACACCTTTCTGATATTCTCTACTTTCAGCCAAGATCCATCGGACATCAGCAATGATATCCCTCATTCCACGGCCTCTTCTGAATCCAGCTGGAACCTCTGGAAGTTCTCTGTCAATGCATGCTTGTAGCCATGTCTGTATTACCTTTAGTAAAATTTATTTGCATGGGATATAAAAGACATTGTCCGATGATTTCTGCATTCCATTGTGTCGCCTCTCATTGGAATGGGCACAAATACGGATCTCTTCCAATCAGTCGACCAAATAGTTGTCTTCCAAATTTCTTGGCAGAGATGAGTAAGTGCCTCCTGTGCCGCCTCACTTTCTTGAAAAATTTCAATTTTTATTCCATAAATTCCTGATGCCTTGTTCTTTGTCAATTCCTTCAAAAACCTTGGATTTCTTCTTTGAGTATCATTGGCTTTTGATCATATGCTATCTCTTTAAACGGTTGAACATCAACCATTTCCTTTTGGTACAGTGACTCTGTATGTTCCTTCCATCTTCTTTTGATTCTTTCTGCATCATTCAATAATTTCCCAGAGAATCCTTCTATAATGAAATTGAGTCTTGAATTTTTTCATCAGTTCCCCCAGCTTGAGAAATGCTGAG
>NW_006426321.1:0-1200 GCF_000296735.1 Chrysochloris asiatica | reverse complement strand
ATCTTTCTCCCGCGGAGCGGCTGGTAGTTTCGAACCGCTGACCTTAAGGTTCGCAGCCCGATTCGTAACCACTACGCTACCAGAGCTCCTTTGGAGGAACAGTAAGAAGTCTGAAAGAGCAAGGTCAGAGCTGTAGGGTGGATGGAGTAAGATTTCCCAAACAAAGTTCTCATAGAACAATAGCTCTCGCTACCCTCAAAGAATGAGCAGGTGCGTTGTAATGGAACAAAATTCCTTGGTGCAAATTTCTTGGCTTTTTTCTGAGTGATGCAGTTTTCACTTTTCCTAGTAAGTCTCTGTGACCATCCTGTGTCCTTGGAAAAAACTGTATCAAGATTATTCCTTGGGCCCCCTTCCAAGACTGAGACTCAGTGGGAATACACGAGTAGACATGCGCCTTGATTGGAGACCACATTTGTCATCGATAAGGGGAAATGAGGGAAAAACAGCAATGAAGTTGCGAGCTAAGCCCTACAATGTTCAATAGATTCTTGTGAACCCAGAAGGAGACCTTGTTGGCCAGCAGTGTGGTAAGACCTGGGTACTCTTGGGCCCAGAGTCAGTGACATAGCCACAGAGGACTAGAGTGGAGAGTGAAGTTTCCAGCTGATAAGAAGAGAGGGCATACACATAAGAACACCCACACTTGCAGATAATACCCACTTATCCTGGCTTCAACGATTGGATTATCAGAGCTCAACTAGAAGAAGAAAGAAGAGGGAAAAAAAGAGTAATCTGATACAATTTAATGAACTTGACCTACAGCTATGGTTGCAGTAGCTCAAAGGGGGGAAGAAATCTTTACAGCGAGGATGGGCAACTTGGACATTGGCTACCCAAAATGGGGGGGGGAGAGGTCTACAAAGTCAAGAAGTGACTGGCTTACAAGCTTTCAAGAGGGAGCCTAGATCCAGAGGGGGTGGAGGAAGGTAGACTCTCCGCTGAGTAGAATCCAATCTGTCTGTGTGGGGCTAGTGAAAACAGATGGGGATAGGTACCTTGTGATACAATGGTGAATAATTGTTATCAGGACTGTAGCAAAAGGAGGACAGTGATTGACAATGCAGTCCAGGAACCAAGGTCCCTGGAACCATCAAGGGAGAAAAGCAGAGCGTGAGACCCTACCCAGAGAAACAGTGACGCCAGAGAAGGAGGCAGAGATGATGACGTGGAGAGATGGAGTAGCTGGGGACTCTAGAC
>NW_006426320.1:0-1203 GCF_000296735.1 Chrysochloris asiatica | reverse complement strand
CCAATACCAGCTGCTAGACATTACATGTGAAAAGGGAAGCCCATCTTCAGATCACATCCACCAGGAGACACTCAGTAAGCTTTCATTAAAAACACAGCAACATACAATCATGTAATCATTGAAAATACACCTAACTTTTGCAAAAAAAAAAAAACAAAAACCAACAAACAACAAAAGATCTAAGCACAAGTCCAAAACAGAAAAGAGTAACGGAGACAAATAAGCTGGAGGCAAACATAGACATGTCATTAGAGGAAGAGCAGCCTCAGAAGGAATTCAGAAGAATGATATGCAGACAAATCAAAATGCTCTACAGAGGGGTGGAGAAAGATAAGGAAGACATTAGGAAAGTGCTACAAGAGAAATCAAACAAGATACATATAGCATTGGATACAATTTTGAACCTGCAAAAAAAGGTGCAGATGATTAATAATACAATATCAGAAATGCACAATACACTGAAAAGGCAAAGGAGTAAAATTGAAGAGATGGAAGCCAGAACCGGTGAGCTAGAAGACAAATCTCCTGATACTGATAAGATAGAAGAGCAAGCAGAAAAAAAGATAAAAAACCTGAAGACAGTCTCAGATTCATGCTGGATAACATGAAGAGAAATAACTTAAGAATTATTGGCATTATGTAACAGGAAGAATCACAGAAGTCTACAGAGGAGTTAGGTGAGGAGCTTCTGGATAAAAATTTCCATAACATCTTCAGGGATACAAAGACAAGCTTTCAAGAAGCTGAACAAACCCCAGGAAGGATAGACCCCAAAAGAAAATCACCAAAACATATGATAATCAAACTCTCCAAAATCAAAGACAAGGAGAGAATCTTAAAAGCAGCCAGGGAAAAGAGAAGTGTTACTTACAGAGGCAAGCAAATGAGATTAAGTTCTGACTTCTCAGCAGAAACCATGCAGGCAAGAAGGCAATGGGGAGACATAAATAAAACTCTAAAAGGAAAAAAAAAAAACAAAAAACTGCCAACCAAGAATCATCTACCCTGCAAAACTGCTATCAAATATGATGCAATCAAAACATTCCAGGGTAAACAGCAGCTAAGAGATTTTGTCAAAGCCAATCCAGTGCTTCAAAACATCCCAAAGGGAGTTCTTTGGAATGAAAAACAATTACAACACACAACAGCCAGAGATACACAGATGTGGCACCACCACCCAGAACTTAGTCAACAGATAGCAGA
>NW_006426319.1:0-1171 GCF_000296735.1 Chrysochloris asiatica | reverse complement strand
CCTTGGAAACCCTATACAGGGTTGCTCTGAGTTGGATCCGACTAGATGGCACTTGACAACAACAGGCACATCAAAGTCAAACTGATGAAAGCCAGAGATAAATAGAGAAACCAAGAAAAATGATTCATTATTAATAAGGCAATAGCACTGAGGACTGGGAACCACAACTTTGGTGGTTCGAGCCTACCAGTCATTCAGAGGGAGAAAGATGTCGATTCCTGTTCCTGCAAAGATTTACAGCCTCGGAAGCTCTATACAAGGTGACTGTGTGTCGGAACCAACACGATTACATTTTAACAACAAAAATGACACAGATTAACTACACATTTCTCATCAGGAATAACTGACAAAATGACAGTGAGGTACCATTTAAAGTGCTGATTTGGGGAGGAAGAAATAAAACAAAACGGTGTCAACTTAGAGTCCTAGATGCCAAGAAATATGCTTCAGTAATGAAAGTGAAATAAGGATAGTTTCATGAACTAAAACTAAGAGGGCTCATTACTAGAAGAATTTCATGATAAGAAATCTAAAGGGTATTTTATAACAGATCTTCATGAAACAATGAAGAACATGGTCGTAGTGGTGTGTTGTGGAGTCAGTCCCAACTCATAGCTACCCCTGCATAGGGTTTCTGAGGCTGTAGTCTTTGACAGAGCAGAAAGTCTCATCCTCCTCCCAGGGAATGACTGGTAGATTTGAACTTTGTGGTTAGCAGCCCAATTTGTAACTCACTATACTACCAGCTGTTCTGCAGGAGGAAGATGAGGTTTTCTGCTCCTGTAAAGATTTACAACCTCAGAAACCTTGTACAGGGTCCCCATGACTCAGAGCCAACTCCACGGTACATAACAACATACTACCAGAGCTACTTAATGAAGAGCATAAGAAATGATAAATATTTGGAAATATAAAACCTTTTTGTTCCCTCTGAATTTCTCCAAATTATATACTTTACCTTAAGCAATAATCTGTTATTTATATTTAAGAAAAGTTTATAGCTTGCATCATGTGGTTTATAACAGGTAGATATAACACATAAAGAAATAAGAGCATAGAGGCCAAGGTGTTGGCAAATGGGCCTATAAAGTTGCAAACTTCTCATAATTTATGTGAAGTTGTTGTTGTTAGGTGCCATCAAGTTGGCACCAACTCATAGCAACCTCATGCA
>NW_006426318.1:0-1152 GCF_000296735.1 Chrysochloris asiatica | reverse complement strand
TCTCCAGAGACTGCCCCCTCCTGACAATATATCTGAAGCATGAGAGACGAAATCTGACCATTCTGGCTTCCAAGGAGTAAGCACTCTGGTTATACTTCTTCCAACACAGATTTGATTGTTCTTTTGGCAGTCCATATTACTTTCAATATTCTCCTTCAACACCATAACTCAAATACATCGATTCTTAATGCTACACTAAATTGACTTTTATTATTTTACTTTTGTTTTGGTAATCTTTAAGAATTGAATTGTATGCTTGTTCTTCATATGGCTGCTATTAATCAGAGTTGACTGTATGATACCTAACAAAAATCACGTTCTCTTACTTCTGTTCTGTAATAGTTAAGGCTTTGTGTCAACTTGACTAGGCCAGGCTCTCCAGTGGTTTAGCAGTTAAGATGTGCTTATTCCCATAGTGATGAAACTTAATACAGGCATAATTAATCAACTCTGTGATGAGTGACCATTAGCAGTCAATTAAATGAAGGGATGCTTCCTTGACAGTATGGTCTTCCCCTAATATAATGGATGTGCAGGAAAATCTTTCTCTTTTCTGTTGGGGACCTGGGACTCTACAGTTGTAAGTCATTTTCTTGGTAATAAGCTTCTCTTTATATATATATTTCACTGGTTTTATTTCTCTAGAAAACACATCCTAACACACCTTGTCATATTTTATTTTTCTTTAATATTTAAAGTGATAAAATATGTTACAAAAACAGAAGAATGTGTGATATAAATATAAAGTCAAGTGAATATACCTAGTGTTCCACTTGTCAAAGTAACACATTGCCAATATTTTATTCTTGTTTTTAGGGGCCATTGAGTTGAGTCTGATTCATAGTGACCCTGTGTACAACAGAACAAAACACTGCCCAGTCCTGTGGCATCCTTACAGTTGTTGCTACACTTAAGCCCGTTGCTCCTGCTGCTATGCTAATACATCTCATTGGAGGTTTTTCTCCTTTTTACTGATCCTCCACTTTATCACACATGATGGCCTTCTCTAGGGACAGGTCACTTCAAACAACATGCTCAAACTATGAGAGACAAAGCCTCACTATCCTTGCTTCTAAGGAGCAGCATGGCTGTACTTCTTCCAACACAGATTTGTTTGTTCTTCTGTCAGTCCATGATACTTTCAATATTCTT
>NW_006426317.1:0-1153 GCF_000296735.1 Chrysochloris asiatica | reverse complement strand
TGTCTAAAGAAGGTATTTGAAATGAACAAATCAGTGGTTTTGCAGAATTCTATCATGTGTTCTCCAGCATCATTTCTATCACCAAGGCCATATTTTCCCACTACTGATTGTTCTTCTTCACTCCCAACCTTTGCCTTGTAATCACCAGTAATAATCCATCCATCTTGATTGCATGTTTGATTAATTTCAGATTGACAAATTTGGTAGAATTCTTCTATTTCACCTTCCCTGGCTTTAGTGGTTGGTGTATAAATTTGAATAATAGTGGTATTAAATGGACTTTCCTGCAGGTGCATGGATTTTATCCTATCACAGACAGCATTGTACCTCATGACTGATCTGGATATGTTCTTTTTGATGGATGAACGCAACACCATTCCTTTTCAGTTTGTCATTCCCTGCATATTAAACCATATGGTTGTCAGATTCAAAATGGTCAATACCAGTCCATTTTGGCTCACTATTGCCTAAGATATCAATGTTTATGCATTCCATTTCATTTTTGACAACTTCCAATTTTCCCAGATTCATACTTAGTACATTCCATGTTCTGATTTTCAATGAATGTTAGAGCTGTTTCCTCTTCATTTTGAGTTGTGCCCCATCAGCAAATACAGGTCCTGTGGGCTTTTCTCCCACGATCTTTACTCCATTCACGTTATCCTGGTCAACTCCACTTTGAGGAGGCAACTCCTCTCCAGTCGGATTTTGAGTGCCTTCCAATCTGGTTGGCTCATTTTGTGGCACTATATCTGACAGTGTTTCTCTGCTATTCATAAGGTTTTCAGTGACTAAAGATTCAGAAGCAGTTCATAACTCTTTCTTCCTAGTCTTTCTTTGTCTGGAAGCTCATCTGAAACCTGTCCACCATGGGTGACCCTATTGATTATTTAAAATACGGTTGGCATAGCTTTCAGAAACATAGCAACTCATAAGCCACTGCAGTACTACAAACTGACAGACAAGTGGTGGTCATTTGGTTTTAAGTGGATGGGCATTTAGGTTTTCTCTATCTTTTGCAGTTGTGGATAGTGCTAGAGTGAATATCATTGTACATGTATCTATCTGTTCCTATCCTGCTATTATTTCTTGTGCATATGTAACAAGTAGAGTGATTGCTGGGTCATATGGTATTTATATATCCAACTTTTTA
>NW_006426316.1:0-1143 GCF_000296735.1 Chrysochloris asiatica | reverse complement strand
TGGGATGTTGGAGAAACTAAAAGAAGCTCAGTGTTGCTGGGGTGAGCAAGGGGTGGAATTAGCACCTTATTAAGGATTCAGATTAAACAGGAGTTTGTAGGTCATTCTAAAGAGTTTGTATTGCACTAGAAGATGTGACTGAGAAGGTGTGGTTTGTGCTGGGTGTAAGACCATGTAAAATATAAACAAATAGAAGAGCGAAGGCACGGGGTTGTGACAGAGAACGGGGTTAGAGGAGACAAGAAAGAGACTGATGAAAAGGAGGATTTGTGTTGGGGAATACACCAGAAATGATTCTACTTTAGGGAGTATCATTCTACAGAACAGCTGCTACTTTACAGTGACAAAAATGGACAGGCTTTTCCTCATAGCAGATGAGAAGTTGAATGGATGTGGTGACCTTTGGAATAGATGGTTTCCTTATTGTCAAGTTGAACTCTTTCTGGGAATATTTGTGCTGAGTGATCGTTCTGATCTTACTGCATGGTGGGTAAATGCTGTCCTTCACAGACATTCAACTCATTCCCTTTCATGTCTGCAGAAGAAAATACATCATTTATGTTAGGGTAGATAATTGTGAGACTTTTCATTTTCAATTTAGCTCAGTGTGTGTGTGACTAATTTGAGCTGATAATCATTATTACCCATGTACAGCTTTTCAAGGGATGGACCATGAGTTGGTAAACATTGCATTTCTATCAAATAACAATGGGCCTCAAACTTAAGCTTCCTAATCAGAACATGAAACCAGAGAGTGAGCATTGTATTACATTTCTAATAATGATAGTGCCTTTTCTTTCTGACTTCCTTCAGGAGTTTAATCATCCTTATAGCCTCTTTCAGAATGATTGAACTTCTAAATATCCTGAAGTTAAAATTTAAAGTTCTATTCAGCATTTTTGTAGAGAATTTCATTACTTTTACATTATGACTTGTGCAGTACTTTGAGATTATAAGAGTTGATAAATTTTTTTTTTTTAAATAAGATTTTATGGTCAGTTGAAAAAAGAATGGGAAGTTATATTTTGTAGCTACTCTCATAATTTTAGTTTTCTTCCCTTTGCACATAAATTAAAGTGATATAAATATAAGGTGTTCAAGACTCTGGGTATGTAGGAGAACAAACAAGATAAGATGGTGGAT
>NW_006426315.1:0-1204 GCF_000296735.1 Chrysochloris asiatica | reverse complement strand
TTGTTCAAACAGAACATGGGAACACTAAATATTTTAAAATTTAAAAAGGTGTACGACAAGGTTGTATTCTTTCAGCCTACTTATTCAACCTGTATGCTGAGCAAATAATCCGAAAAGCTGGGTTCTATGAAGAAAAACGTGGCATCAGGATTGGAGGAAGACTCATTAACAACCTGCGATATGCAGATGATAGAACCTTGCTCGCTGAAAGTGAAGAGGTCTTAAAACATTTACTGATGAAGATCAAAGAGCACAGTCTTCGGTATGGATTACATCTTACTATCAAGAAAACAAAAATCTTCACTAATAGACAACATTCTACGGAGGGTAAACTTTAGAGTAAGTATAAAAAACAGAGTCCTGGTGTGGCATTGTAGGGTAAGTACTGGACAGCTAATCCCAAGGTTAGCAGTTCAAACCACCTAGAAGGTCCTCAGAAACCCTGTTGTTGTTTCATAGGGACCTTGTATAGAGTTTCTGAGTAGCAGCTGGTGGGCTTGAACTGCTGAATTTATGGTTCGAAGTCTAGTGCTGATCCTACAGAACCACACCAGGAGTCCTGTTGTTATTGCTGTTAAGTGCCGTAGAGTCGGTTCCCACCCATAGGGACCCTGTATAGGGTTTCTGAGGAGCAGCTGGTGAACTTGAACCACGGACCTTGCAGTTCAAATGGCTTTGCAGTCTGGCCATTAACCCACAGCGCCACACCAGGACTCCACTAGAAGTCCTATACAGGGTCAATTCGACAGCATTTAACAGGCTAAAAAAAAAACCCACACACTTCCATCTAGTTAATTCTGACTCAAAACAAGTCTCTATAGGGTCATCTTTGTCCCTGGTGGGTTTGAACCACCGACTTTAGGGTTAGTAGCCCAGGGAGTAACCCACAGCGCCACCATGTTGACCTAAGTAAGCAGTGGTGGATAGCAAGTGTGTACATCCCCAGGTGTAGATGACAGAGGGATCCTCTTCCAAGCATGCAAAGTCTTTGACAGAGAGGACAGAGACCACAGGGCCTGGGTATTGAGGTGCGCTCAGCATCACAGATCAGCTGAGTCAATCCACACAATGAACAGAGAAAGTTGGCTTCCCCTGCACCCTCACATTTCTAGCGTAGTGGTTACGAATCGGGCTGCGAACCTTAAGGTCAGCGGTTCGAAACTACCAGCCGCTCTGCGGGAGAAAGATGAGGCTTTCTACTCCC
>NW_006426314.1:0-1204 GCF_000296735.1 Chrysochloris asiatica | reverse complement strand
GATTCAAACAACTTAAGGACACCGGAAAGAATGCTGTCCAATCCTTCATCATCTCCATAACCAGTTGTGGATTGGAGCATTGTAATCCACAGGGCATTCACTGGCTGATTTTCAAAAGTAGTCACTAGAACTTTCTTCTTAGCCCTGTTCAACATCATGGCAACACACAAGCTTCTACTAATAGGTGGTACCAACGTATGAGGCACACTGGGAGGGAATTAGAACAGGTCTGCATGAAGGTGAGAATTCTAGCATTGAACTGTCCTTACTATATATATATATATATACAATTATAAAGAGGTAAAATATGTTTTAAGTTCTTTATTATTATATGCTTAAATTTTACTCTGTGAAACTTATCCTGATCCTATTTCTGAATTGCCCAGCACAAGTAATATGAACTGATAAATATTTTAATGAACTGTGGCTAAGAAACATGTAAATACACATGTAATGGAGACTAACTAAATCCCTTCAAAGTCACATATTCTCTTAAATGAGTTAAAAATTTGCCCCAATATTCTCTAACAATTGATTTCAAAATAATACTTCTTTTTTTAAAGCTTTTATTGTGAATTGAGTGATAGTTTACATAAAACATCAGTTTTGCAAGAAAACTATCATATTTATTTTTATTGCAATGATTACACTGCCCTCCATGCATCATTGGTTAACAGTACTTTATGTTGTTGTTTTCTTGATGTACACAAAAACACTCAGGAATATATAATCATTTAAATAACCAAAGGGCACAGTCTGCAAGCCTGTACAAAACCTTTCTCTTTTTCTTTCCATGAGTCTAGAGTCCTCAGCTGCTCTATCTGTCCATGCCATCACCCCTGCCTCCATCTCTAGTGTTGCTGCTTCTCTGGTCAAGGTCCCAAGTTCCACTCATGCTCTTCTCTCTTGATGGTCCTAGGGTCCTCTGTTTCTGGAATGTAAGATTAACTACTCCCTGCTTTTTGTTACAAAACTTCTACCTTTACAGTTATGACAATTGCCAATTAGTGATAATAATAATTACTCACTATTGAAATCAAAAGAACCTTATCCCCATCGCCTTTCACCAGACCCATCTAAACAAGATAAAAACTATTCAGTGGGGATTCTACCTTCCCCTGCACACTATGAACCTAAACTCATTCTTGAAAACTCGTAAGTCAGTCACTTCATGCCTTTATAGCACCCCCCACCACCACCATTT
>NW_006426313.1:0-1204 GCF_000296735.1 Chrysochloris asiatica | reverse complement strand
GGGACCAGTCGCTGGAGAAGGATATCATGTTTGGTAAGGTGGAGGGTCAGAGAAAAAGAGGAAGACCCCCAATGAGATGGATTGGCCAAGTGACAACATCGATGTACTCAAGCATGGCAACAGTAGTGAGGTTGGCCCAGGATCGGGCAGTGTTTCATTCTGCTGTACATAAGGTCGCTATGGATTGGTACCAACTTGATGGCACCTAACAACAACAACAGACATTCATTGAACCCCTTGGGGCATTAGACTGTTTGCCTTCTCTGAGACCCATCCATGCCCCTGATTCTCTCATCCCGATCTTCACACAGAGTCCTGGTATGGCACTGCAAAAAAATGTGCTGGACCACGAAGTGAGTTTGAGCTGCAAGGTCGGTGGTTTAAACCCACCAGTCGCTCCTCAGAAACCCTATAAAGGGTTGCTATGAGTTGGACCCGACTCACAGGCACTTAACAACAACATCTATACGTCATCTACATAGTTACAATCAACATGTAAATATGGTAGCTGTTTGCTCAATTAGCCCCCACCCCAGTTCATGGTCAAACATGGGTAGCTGCCAACAAAAGCCCCTTCCTTTCAATTAAAATGAGTTAAAAGAGATTTCATAACTAGACGAAACGAAAGGAGGGAAGGGGAAGGGGTAAGGGCAGATACCAGAGGAGGTTGTTGTTGTTGTTAAGTGCCATTGAGTCAGTTCTGACCCATAGTGACCCTGTATACAGTTTCTGAGGAGAAGCTGGTGAGCTTGAACCACCAACCTTTCCATTCAAACCGACATTACAGTCCAGTGCATTAATCCCCCACGCCACACCTGAACTCCCCAGGAGAGAGGGGGGTACTTAAAAGCAGGTGAAAGGAGAAAATGGAAGAGTGCAGGAAAGCTGTCTGGAGGCACATTATCACTGGTTTGGTCCCTTTCCTGGGGTGTGCTCCATCCTTAGGTTCAAATGTCACACAGTTGCATCCTGACTCTAAGCTAGCTGCAACTCAGCAAAGCAGAGTGATACCCAATTTGAACCTACAGAACTAATCTTTTACAAGTAAGTCAGCTATGCAAGATGAACTATACAGGAAAGAGCTGGTCACCTCGTAAGTTTTGTTGGATCTAGACAACATTGCGAAGTATGAGTATTCCGGAACACTTAATTGTGCTCATGAGGAATCTGTATCTGGACCAAGAAGCAGTTGTTCGAACAGAAC
>NW_006426312.1:0-1158 GCF_000296735.1 Chrysochloris asiatica | reverse complement strand
ATAGTGACCCTGTATAGGGTATCTGAGAAGCAGCTGGTGAGCTTGAACCACTGACCTTGTAGTTCAAATGACTTTGCAGTCTGATGCATTAGCCCAGAGTGCCGCACCAGGACTCCATTTTGCCCATAGAGTCCTCCTTCAATAATGAAAGTTGAGGCTAGAATTTTTTTCTTTGGTTCTTTCAACTTGAAAGAACTGAATGGGTTCTTCCCTTTTGGTTTCCTAAAATGAGGTCTTTGAATGTTTCATTATAACACTTGACTTTGTCTTCTCAAGCTGCCCTTTGAAATTTTCTATTCAACTCTTTTTCTTCCTCATTTCTTCCATTTGCATTAGCATCTCTACACAGGAAAGCAAGTTTCAGAGTCTTTTCAACATCCATTTTGGTCTTTTCTCTTTTTTTCTGTCTTTTTAATGACCTTTTGCTTTCTTCCTGTATAATATTCTTGATGTCATCCCACAACTCTTCTAGTCTTTGATTATTAGTGTATAATGCATCAACTCTGTTCTTGAGATCATCTCTAGATTCAGGTGAGATAAATTCAAGGCCATATTTTGTCTCTTGTGGACTGTTTTAAATTTCCTCAGCTTCAGTCTGAACTTGCTTATGAGCAATTGATGGTCTGTTCCACAGTCTGACCCTGGCCTTGTTTTGGCTGATAATATGGAGCTTTTCCACCATCTCTTCCCACAGATGTAGTCAATTTGATTCTTGTGTATTCCATCTGGTGAGGTCCATGTGTACAGATATCTATTGTGTTGTTTAAAAAAGGTATTTGCAAGGAATACGTCATTGGTCTTGCAAGATTCTATTGTGTGATTTCCAGCATCACCAAGCCCATGTTTTTCAACTTCTTATCCTTCTTGTTTGTTTCCATCCTTTGCATTCCAATCACCAGAAATTATTTATACATCTTGATTGCATGTTTGATCAATATCAGACTGAAGATGTTGGTACAATTCTTCAATTTCATCATCACTGGTTTTAGTGGTTGGCCTATGAATTTGAATAATATCTGGTCTTCCTTGCAGGCATATGGCTATTATCCTATCACAGTCAGTGTTGTACTTTAAGATGAATTTGAAATGTTCTTTTTGATGATGAATGTAACATCATTCTTCATCAATTTGTCATTCCTAGCATAGTATACCATGAGA
>NW_006426311.1:0-1204 GCF_000296735.1 Chrysochloris asiatica | reverse complement strand
GGAACTGCCTCCACAGTACTTAACAACAACAACAATGTTCCATCAGATACAGATCATTTTATTATTGTAGATATTTAAAGAACTCTTTCAGTATTCATGTGCATTTTGAAAGTCATTTATAATTGTTTTTACCTAGGAAAGTCAACATTTACCTAGATTGCAATAGCTCACATATTTACCAAATATCCCATCTACTTTTCTCAGATTCGGCATGTGGATTTGCAACCTTCATAATTTGCAAATAAATCCATATTGCTGCAGTACATTGATTTGCTAGTTTGTTTAATCTCCCAGCAACCCTGCCTTGATAATATTTTGTTGTTGTTTTTAGGTGCTGAATCAGTTCCAACTCATACTGACCTTATGCAAAAACAAGTGAGCAACTCCAGCATTGCATCAGTTTGTTGAAATATTTCAAATTGTATTTCATCAATTTCTGGGTACAGCTTGGACTTCTTCCTTCAGTACCATCAGTTCTTGATCATACTCTCTTGAAATGATATAACATGAACAAATATTTTTTGATGTTTCCTGTATCATTCAATACTTTGCCCATGTTGTTGTTGTTGTTAAGTGTTGTTGAATCAGTTCCAACCCATAGTGATCCTGTATAGAGTTTCCAAGGAGCCAAATTTGAAGTTCAAACAACTTTGCTGTTTGATGCTTTAACCCACAGCACCACACCAGGACTCCCATTTTGCCCAGAGAATTCTTCAATATCACATGTCAAACCTTGATTTTTTTCTTCAGTTATTTCAGCCTGAGAAATGCTGAGCATGCTCTTCCCTTTTGGTTTTCTAGCTCCAGATCTTGCACATTTCTTGATAATAATTGACTTTGTCTTCTCTAGCTGCCCTTTGAAATTTTCTATTCAGCACTTTTTTCCCCTCCATCATTTCTTCCAGTCATTTTAGCATCTATATATTTAAAAGTAAGTTTCAGAGTTTTCTCTGCCATCCATTTTGGTCTTTTATTTCTTTCCTGTCTTTGTAATGATGACATTTTGATTTCTTCATGTATAACTGCTCTAGTCTTAGTTCATTAGTGTCTAATACATGCAATCTGTTCTTGAGATGGTCTCTAAATTCAAGTGGGATATATTCAAGGTCATATTTTGGCTCCTGAGAACTTGTTTCAATTTTCTTCAACTAAAACTTACTTCTGTCTTGGTGTGGCTCTGTGGGATAATAGACTGGACTTTAAG
>NW_006426310.1:0-1184 GCF_000296735.1 Chrysochloris asiatica | reverse complement strand
GATTGGCTCAATGGCAGTAGAATGGAATCAGGCATAGCAACGATTGTTAGGTTGGCACAGGACCAGGCAGTGTTTTGTTCTGTTGTGCATAGGATTGCTATGAGTCGGTACCGACTCGATGGCACCTAACAACAACAACCACAAGTCATAATGTTTCAATATTCAATATTCTGGTACTATCTGCTATTCATAAAGTTATCAGTGGCTAAGCACTCATTCTGCTGTTTGCCATGGGTCGGTACCGACTCGATGGCACCTAACAACAACAATAACAAGCATTCAGAAGCAGCTTGTCTCTCTTTTTTCCTAGTTTGCCTTATTCTGGAAGCTCAGCTGAAACTTGCCTGCCATGAATGACCCTGCTGGTGTTTAAAATAATCAGTGGCACGACTTCCAATATCACAGCAGCTCGCAAGCCACCACAGGATGACAAACTGACAGAGACATGGTAGCTAGTAGCTGTATATGGCTATTTAAATTAAAATTCATTATAAATAAATAAAAATGATAACTTCATCTCCTAAGTAGCCCCAGTCACATTTCAACTTCTCAGTGTCTGCATGTTTTTAGCAGTTACCATATAGGAGCTCTGGTAGTGTAGTGGTTATGAATTGGGCTGCGAACCTTAAGGTCATCAGTTTGAAATTACCAGCTGTTCCATGGGAGACAGATGAGACTTTCTGCTCCCGTAAAGATTTACAGCCTTGGAAACCCTGTACAGGGTCGCTATGAGTCGGAACCGACTCCACGGCACATCACCACCACCACCAGAACAGTACTAATATATAATATCTCTATCTTCCCATCTTTTGGATTCTAATCTATATATTGTTAAGATTAGTAGTATTTACATTATGTTCATAATTCCAATTGTCTTCTATTCTTCACTTCTAGGTTGATTCTAATATAGGTTTGGCCTGGTGTGGTGCTGGACTGAAATGTTGGCTTGAACCACAAGGTTGTCAGTTGAAACTCATCAGCCTGTCCTTGGAAACCCTATAGAAGAAACCCTATACAAGGTTGTGAGTTGGAACCAATCAAGGTTATGAGTTGGAACCAACTCAATGGCAATTAACAACAACACATATATGTATTGCTTCCTGGAAAGCTACGATGCATTCTATGATCCCATGTCTCTTCTTGTTTTCTTTTAAAAATTTTTAGGAGTTTCTAATTGTGGGTTA
>NW_006426309.1:0-1204 GCF_000296735.1 Chrysochloris asiatica | reverse complement strand
GGGGATAATAATCAATGTAATGAAACAAGCTATATGAATGGTTGAATGTGAAGCTGATGATGTGCCCTGTAAACTTTCACTCAATGCAAAATAAAAACATTTAATTAAAAAAAAAAAAAAAAGTATTACCACTATGGTTCTAGTTCATACATGCTCAGGTTTATTCCAAATAAGTGTGTTTAAACATGTCTCTGTGATCAATGGATAACTGTAGATAAGTTATCCCAATGGTCCAACTAAATCATAGACTTCCTAGGGGATCTACTGAGTCAGTTAAATTCAAGGGAGAGTGATCAACTCAGAAGGTTATGTCAACTGGTTTTTTGGGTTCTTCTTTGTGGATTTTCTCAAAATATCCAGGCTGATCGCAAGGAGTTATTATGAAAAAAATTAAGACAATTTAAAACTACGCTAGTGAGAACTAATCCAGGAAATTATGCTAGGAACATTTTGTTTTGTTTTGTTTTGTTTTCCATCACAAGAATGCACCTGTCAATTCTTCAAGTGTAGTACAAGCCATCCTAAAGTAATTTCATTGGGAAACCTTACACCATCCACCCAACAGCCCTGGTCTTGCTTCTTTGGAATTGTTTTGTTACTATACTGCAAAGGATATTTAAAGGAACATGATTTGAGTCCCTTGGGGATGCCAAAACTGCCATTTGGATATGGTGTTGATCAAAAAGCACAGCATCTTTTCAGCAAGGGTTGTTATCATTGTTAGTGCCACAGAGTCATTTCCAACTCAGAGCATTACTGTATAGAATTTATGAAGAGTGGCTAGTGAATTCTAACTGTTGACCATGCTGTTCAAACCAACATTTTGTTCCAGTGCATATACCACAGTGCCACACCAGGACTCCCAGAAGGGTCAGAGAGATAGAAATGCTGCCTTCAGGTAGATAAACCTAGATGTAGGACATATTGAGAAATAAAAACTTCACATTTTCATATTTTTGTTTAATAAAGGGTTCTATGATTTTGTAGCAATACTTCCTGACTTAACCCTTATATAAACTATCAGGATGGCAGGTGAGAACCTTCCTACATAAAGGCAAAAAAGAGAGGCAAAAGTGTCTAAATCAATTGTTTAAAACTTACAACAAAGACCCTCTTAAAAATTAAATACTTATGCTCTTAAAAAGACTTTACCAAATGCTTTTGTTGATGCTCTTCTGTGAGTTGTTTCGGTACCCATCCCATA
>NW_006426308.1:0-1204 GCF_000296735.1 Chrysochloris asiatica | reverse complement strand
TGAAAATACCATGGCTTGGGTCAGGCGCACCTTAGTCCTCAAGCTGACATCTTTGCTCTTAACACTTTAAAAAGGTCTTGTGCAGCAGATTTGCCTACTGTAATAACGTTGTTTGATCTCTTGACTCCTGCTTTCATGAGTGTTGATAGTTGATCCAAGAAGAATGAAGTCCTTGACAAATTCAATCTTTTCTCCAGTGATAAGAACGCGGTTTATTGGTCCAGTGGTGAGGATTTTTGTTTTCTTTACTGTGAGTAAACATAGCTATAGTATAAATGTACACAAATGTGTATACACATACACGCTTACATATATATGTTGTTAGGTGCCACTGAGTCAGTTCAGAATCATAACAACCCTATGCACAACAGAATGAAACATGCCCGGTCCTGTGCCATCCTCACAATTATTATGTTTGAGTCCATTGCTATGTCACCATACTAGTCCATCTCACTGGGGGGGGGCTTCCTCTTTTTCACTGATCCTCCACTTTACTCAGAATACTGTCCTTCTCCAGGGACTGGTCCCTCCTGATAATATGTCTGACGTATGAGAGACAAAATCTCACCACCCTGGCTTCTATGGAACATTTTGGCTGTACTTCTTCCAACAAAGATACAATATTCTGGTGCCATTCATAATGTTTTCATCTTCCAGCACTATATCTGATAATTTTCTGCTGCTATTCATAAGGTTTTCAATGGTTAAACATTCTAAAGTAGACTGCTTATCCTTCTTATTAGTCTGTCTTAGTCTAGAAGCTCAGCTGAAACCAGTCATAGTTGACCCTGATGGTATTTAAAATGCTAGTGGCATAGTTTCCAGCATCATAACAACACGCAAGTTACCACAATATGATAAACTGACAGACACAAGAGGTGGATACATGTGTGTGGATATATATATAGCACTGCAGGATACACACTGGACCGCCAGTCGTCTTTTTTTTTTTAAATTAGGAAAGGCATGTGACAGGGTTTAATTCTTTCACCATACCTCCCCCTATCTCTTTTTTTTTTAAATGATTTATTGTGAATTATGTGATAGTTTACATGGGAGAGCATTGGTTTTACATTCATTCTGTCGTATATCGTCTCAATGCCATGGTTACAATCCCCTCCATGCAATCCTTCCCCCGTCCTCCCCAGGTCTTCAGCACACAGTCGCTCTCCCTCTCTGGATCTAAAGTCTCCAGCTGCTCCAT
>NW_006426307.1:0-1147 GCF_000296735.1 Chrysochloris asiatica | reverse complement strand
TTACGTATTTTAAAAGGAGCTCTGGTAAGCATACTGGTTACGAGTAAGGCTGCTAATCCCATGGTCAGCAGTTCTGCAGGAGAAATATGAAGCTTTCTGCTCCTGTAAAGATTCACAGCCTCGGAAACCCTTTAACAGGGTTGCTATGAGTTGGAACCAATTCCACAGCTTATACCACCACGACCACCACCACATATTTTAAATATTCTTTTTAGCTTTTTCAAACAATTAGAAAATAACCATGTCATTCTTCTCAAACAGGTTCACATTTATAATATGCAAGTCAAAACAGAAAATTTACTTATGTTTTTAATGAGACATTTAAGTGAAGACTCCGTATTTCCTCTTTGTAACTTTAAAGTATTCAAAAAACCTGTGTTTTGGCATGACAACTAGTGTGACATTGTAGGATAGGACTGGACTGCAAACAAAAAAGTCAGAGTTTCAAACCCACCAGGTGCTACTTGGAAATTCTGTATAGGGTCACTATGAGTCGGAATTGACTCGACAGTATTTAACAACATCACAATTAAGGAGTCCTGGTGTGGCACTGTAGGATAAGCACTGGACTGTTAAATGCAAGGCCAGTAGTTCAAACCTACCAGCCACTCCTCGAAAACCCTATAAAGGATTGTTATGAGTTGGTTAACAACTACAGTTAAGTTAGGGATCAGCAAATTTTTTCTTTAAAGGGAATTCGCTCCTTGGAAATCCTATACAGGGTTGCTATGAGTCAGAAATGACCCACTGTCACTTAACAACAACAGGAACGGCTGATGAATTTGAACTGCTGACCTTGAGTTCAAACAGTCTTTGTGGTCTAGTACTTATCCTACAGTGCCACACCATGACATACATACATACACAAGTCTGTTCCAACCCATAGCGACCCTGTATAGGGTTTCTGAGGAGCACCTGGTGAGCTTGAACTGCCAACGTTGCAGTTCAAATGACTTTGCAGCCTGGCACATTAACCCACAGCACCACACCAGGACTCTCTTTCTCTCTCTCTCTCTCTCTCTTTAGGCTTTGCAAGCCACATGATCTTGCAAAACTACTCAACTCTCATAACTACTAAAGTATCAACAGATAATACACACCAATGAATATGCGTCTTTCGTAACTACTCAACTCTCATAACTACTAA